>NC_057926.1:41323924-41623924 GCF_018873765.1 Telopea speciosissima | reverse complement strand
CATGCAATGTCACCCCTAGTGCGCCTGGGTATGCTTCCCTCCCCCTGGGTCTGGGCCGGCTGCCTCTGCCCCTCTTGCCTCTGGCTCTGTCGTTTACCACGGTCCGCCATAATCAGACTAGTTTACTGTTGCATGAATAAAAGACAATTCATTAATCACTGAAGTACATCAATTCTTTTAGTTTAAATGTTTAAGAATTAAGATTTAAGAGCACTAACACAAGTATATAAGTATATAACTATTTAGTATTTTTCCCCTAACCCTCATATTTTTCCCATATTTGAAAACAATTTTTAAAAATATTTTTCACATAAATATTGGCCTAGCACAACAAAACCGAAATTTTATGCAAATGGGCAGCAATAAAACAACATGTAGAATTTACTTATAGCTATTTTGTATTTTTCCCCTAACCCTCATATTTATCTCATATTTAAAAATGATTTTTTAAAATATTTTTCAAATAATTATTGGCCTAGCACAACAAAATCGAAAAGATATGTAAATGGGCAGCAAATAAGAAGTATGTACAATTTACTTTGATATTTTTCAGTAATTTTAAAACAAAAGCCTCATATTTTTTCTTATTTTTTGCTATTTTTTTGAATTTTTTAAATATTTTTTATAAATTTTTGAAAATTAAAATAATTAATTATTTGCAAAAAATTATTTTTGACACCATGGGGCCGTAGATCGGCCAATGGTGTCTAACATATATTTAATTCATCACCATACAATATACATTGCCCCTATTATTTTTTGATTTTTGTTGTAAATAAATCCAATTTTTGAAGTAGAAAAATAAATAAATAATTTATATACCAAAAAAAAATTTCGACACCGTGAAGGCGTAGATCGGTTTCCGGTGTCTAACATATATTTATTTCATCACAAACAAACATGTTGATCATGCATTTCCCTAAAAAAAACCAATTTTGAGAATATGGTTTTACCTGGAATAGTGGAAAGGCTTCACAGATGTGCTAAGAAGTTTGTTCTTCAAGTGATTCCGGCGTAGATGCGGTAAGGATTCAAGTGGGAAGTGGAAGAATGGAGAAGAAATGAGCAAAAACCTTAAAGAACCAAGCAAAAGTGCGAAACCAGAGCTGTTTCTTAGTCTCCGTCGAAATTTCGACCGAGACTGACGAAACATGTTCATTTATATAAAGCAATTTCTCGAGAAATTCAAAATCTCGCGATATTTTGAAAATATCTCGAGATATCTCGAAATTTCAAGAATTTCGATCGAATTTTTGTATTTTTTTGATTCGAGGTGGCATTTCGTTTCGAGGAGGTCGAAATATCCGAAATTTCCGAAATCTCGATCGAGATTTCGCGAGATTTTGAACTATGGTTGGCGGGGGTGGAGGGGTAATCAGGGATAAGGAGGGTGTTGTCTTAGCAGCCTTCTCGAATTTCTATGGTATTTGCACAAATTCGATTGCTGAGCTAAGAGCCTTGAGAGTTGGTTTGAAAATGTGCCAAGAGTTGGGCTTTAAGGAGTTTGTGGTTAATTCGGATTCAACTTCCACGGTTAGAATGGTTAATTTTAAAAAATGTAACCTTTGGAGATGTTGGTACTGGTTCCATGAAATCATGGCACTAATTGGATCCACTCGGCCTCTGGTTTCCTTTGCATATGGAAGGTAACAAGGCGGCTGACTGGATGGCAAATCTAGCGTGTGACTCAGGTTCTTCTATTGTGTACCAGCTTGGAAGCCATCTTCCAGATGAGCTGCAGCGTATTCTTCGGGAAGACAGAGCTGGCTTGCCAGTCTTAAGAAAGTAGTGTGTAGGTTTTCCTTTATGATTGTCTGGGGTTGGGTCCAGTTTTGAGTTGAGAGTTTGCTCTGTTGGGTCGGGGTAAGGTCGTACGTGCCCCCCGTGTATTCTTTATTCATTTTTTGAAATTTAATAAAAGCTCAGGGGCTAGCCCGGGTCCCAGGTAATATTCGGGTTAAAAAAATATCAAATAAAATAAAAGGCATAAAACTATTGAGTCATACTATGAAATTATGGGAGAGAGTTATTGAAATCCACCTAAGACAAAAAAAAAAAACACTGTTGCAGAGAACCAATTTGGTTTTATGCCAAGAAGATCCATGACAGAAGCTATTTACTTTTTTTTTTTGGATGAATAAGAAATTCATTACCAAGAAGAGAGAAAAAAAAAACTTACAAGGCCCTGCCTTTACAAAAAAGGGGAGTCAAGGGGCCAAAACAATAGAGGAGGAAAGCCCCCAAGCATCAACACTCAATCTATTTCTGGGAGAGTTGGTACAGCGGGAGGGGGAAGCTGAAATCTTGGATCTGACGTAAAAAATGATGGTGTCGCAAATCTGCTGGAAGATTCTTGACTTTGAAGTCCATCTTCTGAGGTTGCATTCCAGCCAAATGTGGTAGATAGCAGCGCCAAATGCAAGCTTTCCCACAATGTCACAACTATTCTTCCCGGGGAAAGTAATGTCCACCCAAACCAATTCTCTGTCCGAAGGAAGAATCTGCCTCCTTTGGGGCCAGCATTTGGACAGCAGGCCATACCAAATAGAGGAGAATGGGAAATCGAAGAAGAGATGATCTACGTCCTCTAGAGCATTCCAACAGAGGCAACAAGTGGGAGAAACAGGGGTTGGACGCTGATGAAGAAAAGCATGGGTAGGAAGACATCGGTTAAACACTCTCCATGTGAAGCTGTGAAAAGGGATGTGTTTACTAAACCAAATCAACTTGCTCCAGATTTTGGTCGATCTTTGACTTCTAACAAGATCCCAAGCAGACTTGAAAATAAAAAGCCCGGAGGAGGAAGTAGTCCAAGTAACAAAGTCTCCAGAACCGGGGGGGGGGGGTTTGCAGTTGATGGAAGGGATAACATTCCAAATGGCCGTCAAAGAGGGGGAGTGGGGCCAACCATGCTCACTGATAATGTCAGAGATCCTTTCTAACCTGCTGTTACCAGCACTGTAGATAGTCCTATCTTCAACAAGATTGATAAGGATTCCCTGGGGGTGCCAGTCATCGAGCCAAAATCTTGTGGAAGCTCTGTCATCAGTTTGGGATTTGATAACCCCCAAGGCCAGATATCAGAATTGTAATATCTTCCTCTAGACCCAGGAGGCATCTGAGGGGGAGGTATTGGTCCAGAAGGTGTCCTTGCGAAGGAGGCACGAGTAAACCAGTCAGTCAACCCAAACACTTTTCCTCTTGGCAGCCAAATTCCAAACCAACTTGAAAATTTTAGCTTTATTGACTTCTTGAATTCTTCGAAAACCAAGGCCTCCTTCGTCTTTAGGGAGGCAAACAGAAGACCAACTTATTGGGTGGAGAAATCTCGGAGCATCACCGCCCTTCCAAAGGAAGCCAGTCATGAGAGACTCTGACTTTCTGGTAATAGATTTAGGGAGACCAAAGATTCCGGACCAGTAGATGTAGGATGAATGAAGCACTGATCGAATAAGCTCTAGGAGGCCTGCATAAGAAAGAAGCTTGGCCTTCCAGAGTTGTTGTTTCTTGCGAAGGAAATCCAAGATGGAGGAACAATGGTGAGCGGTCAATCTAGAGGGGATAAGAGGTAAGCCCAGATATTTGACTGGAAGCTGACCTAAGGAAAACCCTGAAATCTGTAGCAAAGAGAACTTGACATCATCAGACACCCCAACAAGGAAGAGGGAGATTTTGAGTGATTAATGCGAATGCCGGACAACTTCTCAAAGAGAGAAAAACAGGACATGGTGGTCTCCACAGAAAGGGAGTCAACTTTAGTGAAGACCATTAAGTTGTCGGCAAAGGTAAGGTGGGAAAGGTTGAGGACCTTGCATTTGGACATTGGCGAAATGAACTTCAATCCATGGAGGATTGGATGGATCTGGAGAGAACTTCAAAGGCGAGAGAGAGAGAGAGAGAAGCCTATAGGGCTACCGTTAACGAGGACTGAGAAGCAGGGAGTGCAAATGCAATGGTAAACCCAATTGATGAAGATTGGGGAAAAAGACATCCTGTGTAAAACACAACGAATGAAGTCCCAAGACAAGCTTAGGAGACTTGTGGAAAGATTTAGAGATTGCAAGAAGGATCTTTGTATGGTCTTTAGTAACCTAGAAAAAGCTTATGGCACAGTCCGTAGGGAATTAATCTGTCAAGTACTAGAGATGAGAAGTGTTTCAAGTAAATATGTGGACATAATTAAAGATATGTATGAATATGTGGTGATTAGTGTAGGAACTGTGGGGAGTCAAGGTATTGAATTCCCAATTAGAATTGGGTTACATCAAGGATTAGCTTTAAGCCCTTATTTATTTGGGCTTATCATGGATGATTTAACTAGAGACATTCAAGATGAGGTTCCTTGGTGTAAGATTTTTGCTGATGATATTGTTTTGGTGGATGAGATAAAAACAGGGATTAGCGCCAAGTTGGAGTTATTGATATCAACCTTGGAATCAAAAGGTTTAAAATAAGTAGAACGAAGACGGAGTATATGGTGTGTATTAGTTACACTAGGACAGATAATGAGGTGGTAAAAATTGATGAGAGGGAGATTCCGGAAAGTGATTATTTTAGGTATCGAGGCTCAATTATAAATAAAGAAGGTGATATAGAGGATTTTGTTTCACAGAGAATTAAAATATGATGGATGAAGTGGAGAGGTGCATCCAGAGTGTCGTGTGATTGACATACTCTTTTAAAACTTAAAAGAAAATTTTATAGCGCAATCATATGACTGACTATGATGTATGGTGCAGAATTTTGGGCAGTTAAGAAGCATCATGTCGATAAACTCAGTGTAATGGAGATGAAAATGTTGAGATGGATGTGTGGCAAAACTAGGAAGGATAAAGCAAGGAATGATCATATTAGAGCTGATTTGGGAGTAGCTCCGATGTATGATAAGCTATAAGAAAATCATTTGAGGTTGCATGGCCATGTCCAACAGAGGCCTTTGGATGCTCAAGTGCAAATGAGTGATTTGATTCAGATTGAAGGAACTAAAAGAGCCAGGGCTGACCTAAAATGACCCAAAGAGAAGTGGTGAGAAAAGACATGCATAGCTTAGGCCTTGTATCAAGTATGACCAAGGTACTAAAACTCGGAACTTGATACCAACTCAGTCCCTTGAAAAACCGAGTTGAGTCGAGATCTCACTGAGTTGGTGCATTTTTTTTTTCCGACTCGAAGCCTCAACTTGGTGGGTTTTAGACCTAGTTTGGGTCTGAAACTTGGTATTCAGCCTATTTTAGGCCATTTAAACACAATGGCACTATCAGATTTTGCAAAAACAAAGTCCAAATAGGAGTTATGTACCGGTCAAACTTAATTTGGTGTGCACGGATGCTGTCAAAATCGCTCTGAATGAGAATATTTTACCATACTTTTGGTTTTTAGCAATGTTTTACCAAATTAAGATTTATGGAATTTTTAGATTTGAGAAAAAACCTAGCATTAGAAAGTTGAAAATTGCACCTACCGCCGAAAATCCAGTTTTTGTTCTTGAACTAGGGGGTTGACTTTTTTGTCTTTTTGGAATTTGATTTTTTAACCATTTTTATTGGATTCAAATAGGGGGGTATTTGCTTATTTATGAATAATATCTTAAGTAAATGAAAAACATTTACTTAAATGATATTAGGCATAAATAAGTGTCTGTCTTGGTTCTTGGCCTAAATAAGTGTCTGTATACCAAGGTTTGCATAGATAGGTGTCTGTATACCAAGATTTTCCACCAAGATCTCGAGATTTGACACTCATATAAAGGAGTTTGGGTCGAGATTCTCGAGATCTCAGTCGAGTTGTTGCACTTTTGCAACTCGTATGCCAACTCGTCTCGGTTTCTCAAAAAACCGAGAAACTCGCCGAGATCTCACGAGTTCTTGAGCTATGAGTATGACCTCGAATAGAGCTAATTGGAAGGCAAGGATCCATGTGGCCGACCCCATTCTGTTGGGATAATGCTGAGTTATTGTTGTTGTTGTTGTTGTATATGTTGAGAGGAGAATCTGGTGTCAAATTGAAGAACAGTAGGAGTTTATGACCTGAATACTGTAGCATAACATTAGAAATTCTTATTTACAAATATAGTGTCAAATATAGAAATTATTTTCTGCAAATTAGGAAATTACACCATGAGCATGCACAAATCACAGAAAAAGTTGGTTATATAATATGTACTATTTTTATCTGAAATAGCACAATGTGGGAATTTTAGCTTTAATTCTTTAGTTGGACATTCGATACTTCGTTTTGAGTTTTAAATAGAGTAGTTTCTTCTTATAAGTAGGATTCATGTATCTGAGTGGAACAACTTATGTTGTAGCCTACCTAATGTATGGAGTTTTTCAGTTTGGAACTACTGAAATCACAAAAGGATCACAATGCAGAAGAAAGCTATTCAATAATCTATATTCATTGGGTCAGAAACAACCTGGCATGTAACTTGAAGAACTTTACCCCAGAGGCTTTGAAAATTGAAATCATCACAATAAAATGGCTGCATGGAAATTAAATAAATAAAGAAAATTCCAATGCAGTATTCTCTCTTCTCTCTCTCTCTGTGCGTGCTGTGTTTATATATATATATATATATACATACTGAAAGACTAAGCTGCCACATTTGATGCTTGGCAGAACTAATCTGTCTGAACAGAATCAACAGATTGTTAACTTGGACAGATGGGAGTGGATCACGCTGATATCCATCTCTACCTTACAAGGCTAAGTTGCCTCTGTAAGGTGATGCGCGCCAGACAAGGCTAAGGTGCCCTTTGGGGCAAGGCCTGCTATACAAGACAAGATCACAGTGCTCTGGCTCCTATTTAGGGCGAGGCTTGCCAGTTAATGCAAGAGAACGGTTGTTAGCACTTAGCAGTACACTTGTTGAATGCGTGCTTTAATTTTTTAATTATTTGTTATTTCTTATGGAGTATGTTGCAACAATTTTTTTTTAATATAAATTTTTAATCAGATATACAGGTTGAGTTCTCATGTTAGCAAGTTATATTTTAAATAGTGAATGATTGTGCATTTCATTGAGATTGCTACGCAAGACATAGATAATGTATGAAAGAAAGAAATTTTTTTTTGATAACTTATGTATGCAAGAAAGATTACAGAAACTTGACTTCCTTTTTTAACACCTTGTATTCTAATGCCTAACGACTTTGATCTTGTTTCACTGATCCAATTATTTGACCTTGTATTCTATAGGAGGCCCGTCGACGCTTCGACAAAGCTTCTCATGCCTATGATCAGGTATTATTGTTATCCAGTTTTGTAGGCCATGTTTTTACCAGGAGGCAATTGGGAATGGTGTGTATTGCTTCATCCTAGATTAAATATATAAAACTGTATCTGTTCTTTGGGGATAGCAAAGGTGTCAAGTATCGGTATCAGGCAGCATATTGGAAAGCTGGTTTCAGAGAGGTATCAGAGAGATGCTTAACATACACACGTATGCATGCAAAATTAGTGTTCTTAAGCATAATGTATCGTAAATAAGCAATAAATAATAATCTTTAGTCACTAGAATGGGTTGTTATGAACTTATGAGTCAAGAGGATTCACATTCCTTTTGCAATATTATTAAAATATTTAAGTATTGGGACTATACGAAGGCACCTCTATTTGAAAGTGTTCTTACTCTTATGTCATTTTTACAAGTTGTCATTGTCTCACACACTTTTCAAGTACACATGTGAAATGACTAGATTTTACTCTCAGTGAAAGAAGTGTGCGATACTGAAAGGACCAAAATATTAAGGTTACAAATTATTTGACACCTTAAGGAGTGTCAATCAGACAATTTCTTAACTATTTTTATTATTATAGAAAATTTCCCTCTTAGTTATAATTTTAAGGTCGGTTGTGTAAAATAAAAAATTTGATTGTCTCATGTAAAATAAAAAGTTTGATTCCTATATTTATAAGAGGAAGGTTCCCCCACGAAGCAAGTGTGGGGACAAATCTGCATGCTACACCGATGGCTGTCCTGAAAAAGGTATCATTCACATGGGACCAACATATTAAGTGCAGGAGAGAAAATAATAATAAAAAAAAAACCCATGTGAGAGGGAAAGTGCACTCTAGCGTCGTGGGGAGGTTTTTCCCAGAACATACATAGACTAATCTATAAAATAGAGAAATATTTGCCTTCATTGTTATTGAAGGTGATAAAAAATGAAGGAAATCAGTCCAACTGATGTGGAGGATGTAGAGATTGAAGGGGATAAAGGGGGAAGACTGGAATTGGAGATAGAGCTGAAGACAAAACAGGTATGTCAAAGGTTTAAAGTATCGTATTGGGAGGGCGATTTTAAGAGGCGTATTGTATTATATCGTAGAGACGTAAGATATGCATGGTAATTGTCAAGATATGTATAGAAATGCTTAGGATACATGCAAAATACAGTTTTGAAGCATCACACTATAAATAAGTAATATGTAAAATATATCATGTATAAAAAGGAGAACAAAGTACGATGAGACAAGTGCATTCAATTGATTATGTATAAAGGATGAGGTTTCTTAAATTTGCCAATACCAAAAAATGTCAATTTCAGTTTGGGGAAGATTTGGGGTTTAGATGCACACATCATTGCCAAAAAAAAAAAAAAAACCTGGTTTGATGCAATCATTCAGGTTGTTTTTCACTAATATAGTGAGTGATCCATTACGAAAAGTGACTAAAAATTAATATTTGAGCAAACAATTCAATGTTTTTTTGCGCAAATCTGGTTTCGATCCTTAATTGCAGGCTATTTAATCCCTGAATGATGATGAAATCAACACTACTAGAGTCACTTTTGTCAGTAGAAGCAAGAAATCAAGTTGATTTTGCCAAAAAAAAGATTAGAATGCTTTACAGGAGCTTTTGGCAAGTGTTTTGTAGTCATGGATCATGTTCTATAGTTTATAAAATGTGTATCAAGTGACTCAATAGATATTGACCCTATCGGATCATATATTGACCCGATACAGACGCTACATTTTTTTTAGGCATCATATTGGTGCCTTAAGGATACGATAGGTATCGATTAGTATCGGTGGATACGGTAGGATACTTAAAACCTTGGTTATGTCTTTCGCCCCTTCCCTCTTCTTTCTCTTCCTCTTCCTTCTCTGATCATTTTCTGCAACAACAGTGGCTTCTGCTGTTGCCTGCGTGGTGGCAGTGGTGGTGACTGCTCCTGCTGGCGGAGTGTCTCAGTATGTATAGACCTGTCCGGGTTGTATCGACCGATACGGTCAAGACATACCGGGACGTTTTTATTAATGTATTGTCTTTTCGTGTTTCGTTTCAAAAGAGCAAATCCTGATACATGACTTGACACCATTCAGATAGAATAGGTACTTTTAACTAGTATTGGTCATTGTGTTATCATGAATCCACAGTGTATGGCAGCACGCTTGAGCCTAGTACTTGATTTGCCTATTATTTTCATTTTAATAAAGATCTCATTCTTGATCTGTTTTATGTGCTGCATCGAATTTGAGGCAACATGTATCCATTAATAATTAGGAAATTTTCATCTTTTCTCAAGTCACTGTAAGTCCAGCTTCAAGGCTGGTTCTGGAACATTCCAACAGTACAATGTTCCCGGAATGATTCCAAACCTGCCCCTGTCACTGGTTGTCTTAATTATCACCACTGGATTCAATTTTGACACATTTTGGTAACTGGGACCAGCTGGTTGTGCTGGTTGATTTTTAATTAAGTTAGCCTCATTTTTATGAACTCAATGTGTTTTTGACTAGGTTGCTTTATCCATTTAAGTGAATCCATACAACATAGATGTATATTCTGCTTCATCCATTTCAGTGAATGCATACAGCACAGATATATTTTATTTCGCTGTTTAACAAGTGTTTGACGTGGGTACTCCTTATTTTCATTCAGCATATAGTCGACATGGGAGATCCATCCATTTAATGGATTCATACACTGGTCACCTTGTGTTTGACATGGGTACTCCATCATTCAATAGGGTTTTTTTTCTTCCCATTTTGTGCGTGTGTGTGCATGCACGCATGATTAGGCAGAAGGATTATTGGGATTGCCAAAACATAAAATGATCCATTAGCATATTCTGCATTTTTAATTACATCTTCTACATAGATACGAGCTTCCATATGTTTCTTCCATAGTTGTCAAGGCATCGCCTAGCCGACTTGGCATAGTCTTGTCGTCATTTTTTGGATGAGTTCCTTGGTCGCCTTAGTTTTTGACCCCCCCTCCAACGCCTTGGGTCGCCTAGCGCTTTGACAAGTGTGGTTTTTTCCTTCAAATTGTTGGGAAAATCACTTTCTTCTCTGCGCTGAATGCAGTATTCAACTTATTCATGCTTAATTTTTTGATTTATTGAATCTTTAACTCATAAGTAAAAATTTGGGCCTTCGTATCAATGTCCATTCATGAATAGGCACGTGAAAAGTTCATGTCGTTAAAAAAGGGAACGAGAGATGATATCGTTGCTGGACTAGAAGAGGTATGCTCTTCTTTAGATATCAGCCTCCAATTGTTGATTATGATTCTTTCTGGGGCAAAATATTTTCTTTAAAATGTTCTCTCACTGGAATTGCATTATAGCTTTTATTGGGAATATAGTCTCTTTCTTAATATAGTTATCATTTATATAATTGAAATTCTTGATGCATATCTATGTAATTGGTTATTTTTTATCTCCATTGAGGGCAGGCCTTGGTGCAACGGTAAGGTTGCTCCATTGTTACCAAGTGGTCATGGGTTCAAGGCTGGAAAGTGGAAACAGCCTCTCTGCGATAGCAGGGGTAAGGCTGCGTACATTATGACCCTCCCCAGACCCTGCAGTGGCGGGAGCCTAATGCACTGGATACGCCCTTTTTATATAATCTCCATTGAGCGTCAATTTATTCAATTTGGGAACAAATCTTGTTTTATCAGGTGTTATTTTCTTGTTGTTTATTGAGATGTCACTACTTCATTGAGGCCCAAGAACAGACGGTTGAGCCTTGATTGATCCCAAGAGTGGAGATTTCATCACCAAGAAATATTTTGGAAATTTTTACCGTACTTGTATAGGAAAGAGATAAATGATAATGTTATGAAAAAATTATGTCATCATTTTCATTCAGTTTTCTGCACTGAAAGAAATGATACAACAACAACATAGCCTTATCACAACTAAATGGGGTCGGCTACATGGATCCTTTCTCTCCAATCAGTTCTATTCGAAAGAAAATGATATTTTTTGTAATTAAGTTGGGAGAATATTTCTTCGACTGCCCATCAAGGAAGCTTTACGTTCAGGTCCACTATATTCATGGTGGTATCTCTGTTGGTGGTCAAATTTATGGGAATGTTGTCCACATAATCAACTCTGTCCCGTAAATTTCAGTCCAATCCCATTTTCCCACGAGGTGTTATAAAGCCTTAAATGTTTTTTTGATAATTTAACTTTGTTACTTTGGGACTACTTTGGTTTAATCGTTGAAAAATCAAGGTTAAAAATCCTAACATGGTGAACCATGCAATGGTGGTTAGGCCCAAATATCAACATGTTTCTAATCCAGGGGGGGGGGTGTTCTCATCTGATGGTTGATTTGACCAGTGAAGGCCTCCATGTGGTTCAAAAAGGGTGGAGAATGGCTTTCTTGATGGTGCAGTGTATATAACATGTTTTCAAATAGGTTTTAGCCCCAGGATAAACTGAATTTATGGACAATATATTGTTAGAAAGATTCATGCTTGGTAAGATAAAAGCTTGGAATTCAGTTTTTGTTGACATGATCATAGTTGTCCAGGCGTCCTTTGCTGGAAGGGCAACTTGATCACCTAGGCATCGCCTAGGTGCCTTGTTGGTGTCGACTTGATTTTTTCCCTCCTCCAACGCCTAGGTTCACCTAGACGCAGTGCCAACTATGGACATGATGACCTGGGACTAGGAAATATGCTCACATTACATAGCAAACTGACCTGCTTAGCACTTCTTTTGCCTCCAGAATATGAAGACTAATAGTTAGCATATCCAAAACTTTGTTGAAGTCTATGTCTAATCCTATCTGACTTGCTAGTAGCTTACTTCCCGGGCTAAGATATTTTATTAATTGTTTACACAGGATCTACAAAACTCAAAGTCTGCGTTTGAGAGATGCCGCTTCAATCTAGTATGTGTGATATATTTGCTGTTTTTTTCCTTGTGCTGAGTCTATTTTGTAAATCTTCTGGTTCTAAGGAACAGTTCTCTATGGTCCTAAGAAATTCAGGTAAATGCCCTCACAAATATTGAAGCAAAGAAAAAGTATGAGTTTTTGGAATCTTTTAGTGCCATCATGGATGCTCATCTGAGATATTTTAAGCTGGTATGTTGCTGAAATTTTGTTTTTGGTGAATATGTTGCTGAAATTTGCCCGTCTTATTTCAAAATTGCTTACTTTATCCATCTGTGGACTAAGCACGACTACTAAGCACAACTGACATTTGTTATCTTCTTAGGGATACAACTTACTGAGCCAGATGGAACCATTCATTCATCAGGTACAATGCTCCTGTATAATGTTATATCTATTTCAAGGAGTTGCTCTTATCAGAAGTAATAGATAAGAAGGATCCACACTACTGTCTATTGTCACGGCCTTTGTCTTTCTCTAAGCCAACCATGTCGTGCACTTAGCACTTCTCTAGCACTAAGTCAGCCTTTTACCACACCTTGAGGGACTTGGGAAGAGAACTTAAAAGAGCACTTAGAGAGTTTGGGATAATGAGAGTTATATTGCACTTGGATAGCTCGAGTACAATGCTTGAATGCTTGCTTGGTTTGTGCCTTGGCCACATGAGGCCATCCCTATTTATAGGCACCCAAGATCACAAAGAATGCCTAAGATCTGTACAAGTGTCCCCCATGGACCCCATCCAATGTTAGGAACATTCTAGCCAAGGAGTCTAGAATCTTCCCACCTGCTTAGTGGAGGACTCTAGAAACCTCCTACCTTCTAGGTATCTAGGATTTACACTTATTCTCTATAGCTCTCTAGCTTCTAGAAGTTTCTCTCCAAATGTCTAGACTCTCCACACAAGTGTGAAGAATTCTAGATTATGGACCTTCCTTAGCCCAATGGTCCATGCCCATGGGCTAGTAAGCTTGGCCTGTGGGCCTTGGTGGCGGGCTGTGACACTCTCCCCCACCTAAGTTGGCGTTGTCCTTGCCGCTTCTTCCTCGTGGCTCCTCTGTATTTGGTCTTGGAACTGCCATAGAGAGTCAGTGGGTTCCCAACTGGTTTTGCTCTCCAGTAGCCCCTTCCACTTGACTAGGTACCCCCTACTAACTACGAAGAGGTACTCTTCGTCTTTGAATAACTTGGTCCGTGATCATATACAAGTATCCCTCGTTTCCGAATAACTTGGTCTGTGATCATATACTCAGCTTCCTTCTTGTAGGAAGTAGCAAGTCCTATTGGTGCTCTGGTCAAAGTTCCACGACTTGGGTCTGGCTTGTGGAAGCTAGCATGGAAGACCGGATGGATCTTGAGCTTGGGATGTAGGCTTAACTTGTAAGACACCTTGCCTATCTTCTTGATGATCTCAAACGGGCCCTCTTATCAGTGAACCGATCCTTTGTGCACCTTTTGTAGGGACTTGAATAGTTGAGGTAGAAGCTTTACGAGCATTAAGTCCCCAATCACAAAGTTTTCTGGCTGCCTATCCTTGTCAGCCCACTTCTTCATCTTCTTAGTGGCCTTGTCTAAGTATGACTTAGCCACAACCAGTTTTTTTTTGCCACTCCTTGGCAAACTTGAACGCTGAATGGCTCTTACCAGTATATCCTATCAAGTATCAACACCGTGTGTGGCATCAAAGGTTGCTATCCCAGGGCAATTTGAAAAGAACTTAGGTTTATCTCCTTGTTCCTTCAGAGATTGTAGGAAAATTGGGCCACCCAATCACTCTGGTTGGCACTCATGAAGTGCCTTAGGTATAGCTCCAACAAGCTTTTGATGCGCTCCATCTGCCCATCGGTTTGTGGATGGAAGCTAGTTGAGAAGTGAAGGGCCGACATCAACTTGAAAAGCTCCATTCAGAACCTCCTCGTGAAGCGAGGGTCTATGTCATTGATGATCGTTTGTGGTACACCTCAATACTTGACAAAAGTGCTCAAGGAATAGACTTTGCCGCCTCCTCGGTGGTGTAATCCCTAGGTGCTGCCACGAATGTCCCATACTTGGAGAATCTTTCTACAACCACCATAATCAACCTATACCCTTTTGACTTGGGGTAGGAAACTGACGAAGTCCATGGAGACACTCTCCCATGGTCTCTCTAGTATATGGGGTGTGGCTCCAACAATCCCTTTGGTGATAGCTGCACAACCTTGTCTTGCTGGCACACAAGACAAGTCCTCACGCATCTGAGGCCAATTACCAATAGTAGACCGCGTCCAACAATGCTCATAAGCACCACTGTCCTGGGTGACCAACACATTTGGTGTTATGGCACTCATGGATAAAGTTCCTCCTTATGTTGTTCTACTTGGGCATATAGAGTTTCCTCTTCTTGGTGTAGAGCAAGCCATGTTGCTCCCAAAATCTTTGAGTCTTGCTCTTTGGTGCAAGTTAGATCAAGCTTTTAGCCACATGATCGTGTTGCAAACCCTCCTTGATCAAGTCTAGGAGCACTCCCTCTGGTTCGCAAAGAGATGCCAACTCCGCCTTTCTACTTAGTGTGTCGGCCAACTCGTTGACCTTACCTGGCTTATACTTGAAGAAGAAATCGAACTCCGCCAATAAGTCTTGCCATTTATGACTTAACTTCTGTTGGGTCTCAAAATAGTGGCAACATTGTTCGTCTTTGACACGAACCTTGAACCCAAAAGGTAGTTCCATCAAGTCCTTAGGCAATGAGTACCACGGTCATCTCCTTTTCATGGACAATGTTGCTTCGCTTCGTGTCATTAAGCTTGCGGCTCTCATAGGCATGGGTGTCTTTCCTGCTTTAACACCCCTCCAATAGTGAAATCAGATGCATCTGTATGCTCCTTAAATGGCTTATCGTGGTCAGGTAGGGCAAGCACTGGTTCCTCCATGACTGCCTTCTTCAAGTTCTCAAAGGCATCTTGGCATGCATCCTACCAGTTCCATGACTTGTTCTTCTTTAAAAGGTTTGTGAGTGGAGCCGCCCTCTTTGAGTATTTCTAAGCCAAGGAAAGACCTTAGCTCTGTCACTTTAGTAGGTGCATCCCATTCTTGGATGGCCCACACCTTGCTCTTATCCATCCTTAGTGTTCCACCTCTGACCTTGTGGCTAAGGAACATCACTTCCTCTTTTGTGAAGGAGCATTTTTCTTTCTTAACATATAGCTGGTTGTCCCTTAGCACCTTGAGAACAACCCACAAGTGTTTTACATGCTCCTCTAAGGTGTTACCATAGACGACAATGTCATCCCAGTATACCACCACGAACTTGTCAAGGTAGGGATGGAGAACTTTGTTCCTAAGAGTGCAGAACGTAGCTAGTGGATAAGTGAGGCCGAAGGGCATTACCAAGAACTCATAAGAACCATAGCGTGTCACACATGTAGTCTTGACCTCGTCTCCCTCAGCGATGCGAACTTGGTACTACCCCGACTAAAAGTCCAACTTAGTGAAGTATCTTTCCCCACCAAGCCTATCAAAGAGATCGATTATCAAAGGAATATGGTACTTATTTTTGGTTGTTACCTTTGTTTAGTGCTTGGTAGTCAATGCATAGTCAAAGTAGCCCGTCAGGCTTCTGCTAGAATAGGACTGGGGCACCATAGGGAGCCTTGGAAGGATGTATGAAACCAGTATCAAGTAGATCTTTGAGTTCTTCCTTAGCTCCTCTAGCTCTGGCGGTGACATATGGTAAGGTGCAATGGCTGGTAGCTTGGCAACGAGCTCCAACTCGATTGTGTGATCCAATTCCCTCCTAGGTGGAAGTCTCTTGGGAAGTTCAGGTGGCATAACATCCTTGAACTCCTCAAGGACCTTCTCTTTTGGCTTGGGTAACACTTCTGTAGGACCATTTTCCTTCTTGAGATATGCAGTGAGATAGGTGTTTTCTCCCTTTTTGACTTCTTTCTCTTGTTGCATTGTAGACAAGAGCTTTGGGCCATATTTAGTCACTTGTACTATAACGTCCAGAACCTAGACAAGGTTCAAGGCACTGCTCTCGCGAGTGCCAACCCAGAAGGTCCCAAAAAAAAAATATGTAAAAGTAGTAGCAAAAGTCCTAGTATCGCATACAACACCGCGGAAGCATAAAGGTTAAGTTACATTTTAAGAGTTAATTTATACACTGGTGGCAAATAGCTACATTTATAATCTTGCATATTTGATCCTTTTTCTTTTCATTTAAATACAGTCCACGTAGCATTGTCTTTCTTTAAATTTTCAAAATGTTGATTTTTTATCTACTTAAGGCATGCAGACCAATCAGTTCACTTCAATGTCCAGGACAATGTTCAAGATTTCAGTCTCAACGAGGATTTAAATCCTGGTCAAAAGTGAATTATACCATCAAATAGCACCGAAAAGGCTGAAATATAGGGCATACCCAGTGCATGAGGCTCTAGCCACAGCGGGGTCTGGGGAGGGTCATAATGTATGCAGTCTTACCCCTGCTTCACGGAGAGGCTGTATCCCGACTCGAACCTGCGACCAATAGATCACAATGGAGCAACAACCTTACTGTTGCGCTGAGGTCCGCCCTCTACCGAAACGCTGAAATATACCACTCATATTGCCGAAATATGCACCACCGAAATGGACAAAATGGCACCGGAATATGGTCCATTTCGGTGAAGAAACCGAAAATTGAAGACCCCAATTCACATGCCATTTCGTTTTGACATGTGTTGAAACCGAAATATGCCATCGAAATTTTGAACTACGGTCCAGAATGTTTATTGCAGTCCAAAGTGCCAGATGGCCATCAAAGATTTTAGCTAGAGCAATGTGAATGGCTTCTTTCTGTGTCACTAACTCACTATGCTGGAACAGCTTGGCTTGTTTAAGAAACTCATTGAGACTACAAGGAATTTAAATTTGACCGAGTTACTTTGGAGAATCAAATACCAAATTGTCATTATTGTTGGACTTTTTCCCCACTGAATTCAGGTCTTGACATATACTCAGCAATCTAAAGAATTATGCAACATGGAGCAAGACAAACTTGCAAAGAGGATACAAGAATTCAGGACCCAGGTGGAGTTGGACAATCTACGAGCTTCTAGTAATGTGGAGACCTCAACAAGTGGTGATGGAATTCAAGTTATCAGTTCTTCTTCTTCTTACAAAAATATAGGAGCACTGATGCATTCTACAGCAAATGGGGAGGTATGGATGTGTCATATGTAATTTTTTTTTCTTATAAATCTAGGAGGAAAATTCTTGGTTCTTTTGCTTTCCCCTTCTAGTTCTTGCTGGGAAATATCCTTTTCTGTTTGATTTTTTTTTTTTCCGGGTGAGTTCTCAAATCCTCTTCCCTTGAGGGTCATTGATTTGTTTTGTAGTCTTGCTCCTAGAGACCCTTAGATATTTACTGGGGGAATTTGTTTTGTTGTTTACTAGGTCCAGACGCTCAAACAAGGATATCTCTTAAAACTTTCTTCCAGTTTGAGAGGAGATTGGAAGAGGAGGTTCTTTGTACTTGATAGTCATGGGACTTTGTTCTACTACAGAAACAATGGTCAAAAACAGGCGGTATGCTATCTTATCTTGTTTCTATTCTTTTCTTTTGGTTGGTTAATATATCTAGAACATAAATAAGAAGTTGCCATCATGCTATGATACCTTTGGAAGCCATTCTCCAGCTAATGAGTTAACCGTCATTAAGTTACTTTGCGACAGAAACTCTACGACTCTGTTCCTTGGCTTTCAGTTTGCTGGCTGAGCTTAAAAACCATTGAAGTTATCTAGTAAAATAGCACTGGCTGCATCAGTCATTACTTTGAGACTAATATCAAATTTTTGCTCTTTTAAATTTTTAAATTTTGGATTTTTATGGACTTTGACTTCAGATAAATAATAATATGAAACTAATAAATAGATAGATATTTGATTGTTGAAAATCTTTATCTCTACTCTTGCCATGGGTTTGCTTACAGCCACTGATGCTTTTGAAGAGTCGTGCACTGTTTGTGTATGATTTGTAGAATTATAAGGTAGATTTTTGGTTTAGAATTATAAGAGGGCGGGCCTTGGTGCAACGGTAAGGTTGTTCCATTGTGGCCAAGTGGTCACGGGTTCGAGTCTGGAAACAGCCTCTCTGCGAAAGCAGGGGTAAGGCTGCATACATTATGACCCTCACAGGCCCCGCAGTAGCGGGAGCCTTGTGCACTGGGTACGCCCTTTTATTCTTGGTTTAGAATTAAACATCAACTTACTGCTGATTTGCATCAATGTGTTAAAAGAAATTATCCACCTTTGGTGACTAATTTGAGGTTGCTAGCATGTACTTGACTTTCCTCTGGAAAATGGGAAAGAGGTGAATATGAAGGGTTCCTATCAGGTCATTCAACAGGGAGACTCATAAATTGCGGAGGCTTGATCCGATCAAGCTGGGCTCAGTATTCAAAACAAGCTAGAGCTCTTATTCCAGGCAATTATATTGAATTGTATAACTAGATCAGAGGGTGGTTTGATCAAGGTTCGAAATTTCAGTCGAGACCGAAATATTTCAGGTTTTGACTGTAATTCGACTGAAGCTCTGCATGTTTTGGCTGGCCATTTTGTTTGGCTATTCTGGTGCTCAAATGGCCATATTTTGGCCTGAAACTTCAAGGAAACCCTAATTAAGCATTTCTAAACTTAGGAACCTTTAGGTTGAAAAAAACACACCCAAAATGGTAGTTTGGTTTCGTATCCAAGTTGGTAGTGTATGCTGCACCCTGTAGTGTACTTTCTCAAATATAGTCTATTCTACACATAATTTAGTATGAGAACACAAAATTCAATGAAAACAAGTAAAATATGCATTAAGAATGAAGAAAATGTTTAGCAAAGGGGCTGTAAAAGTTGTCAACATAGTCAATACACTCTCAAGTAGTTGGGGGATTGCCGAGGTCGAAGTGTGATTTATAGTGAAGAAGAGGCGAAGGTTCAGCAAAATGGAGAAGTGCGGCAACTTGTCCAGATTCGACGTTGAATTAACACTGTTTGACATCGAATGAAGGGTCGTTGACGCCAAACGTATGGTGCTCAACGCACGCTCGATGTTGACATGGAGTATGCCTCCATGTGAATGGTGCTTCTAAGAAACTCTACAATCATTACATTCTGTTCAACGTCAAAAGGTTTAGAGTCGATGTTAGGTAAAAGGAGGTCAATAGTCACTTGACGTTGATGACATGTCGAACAGTGTGCATCCGTGTCGATTCACATGTTTGACAAACTCGACAGTGAAAAAGTCTCTGTTTGACGTTTAAAGGGGCAGACGATGCCGAAGGAGTTTCGGTCGACACACGCTCAATGTTGAGTATGTTGCATCATGCATCGAGCACGACACTCATGGGCTTTTGTCTTTTTAAGTCGCTAAAGACTATTTATTGGTTGTTGCTTTACGAAATTAGGAGAGGAGATTTCCCATTCAATAGAAAGACAAGAGAGAGAGAGAGAACAAAAAGTGAGAAACCCTAAAAACCTTCAAGCCCTCTATTGAAACCATCTTGCATAAAAAGAGGGTTTTTTGTCATGTGCTTTTGAGAGGACATTAAGGGTTGAGAATAAAGGAGAAGAAAGCTATCCTATAAACCTAGGGTTTATGAAGTAGGCACAAGGAAGGATCTACATACTTGAGAACACCATGCGACTCCCTTCAAGTGAAAAGGAGAAGCTTGGGAGTGGGAGAAGAAAAGGGAATGCAATCTTGCTTGTAGGTAATCTCTACATTTTCATTTTCCTACTTGTATGGGGTTAAGACTATAGGCTAGGTGTTTGATAAAAAGCCACAAACCACAGTCAATATTTTGGGCTTATTGTCGGCATATGTTCATGTCATTTGAACTTATGTATTACTCAAGTGGGTGCTTAATAGGATTGGGTGTTCCATTGGAGTGGGTGCTACAAGAAATAGGGCTTGGTGCTCCTTGTGGTGGGTGCCCCTAAATTGTGTATTATGCATTATACCTAGACGGCTAGACTAGATTTGGGCTGTAGCCCAAGTAGCCATTTGCACTGTAGACGTAGCCATACTGGTGAACCACATATATCTTGCCTTGTGATTGTCTCTTGTGGTTTGTGTTTTGTTGTGTTGTGGTTTATATTGTGGATGTTGGTGTGAATGTGCAAAAGACTCGGTGACACAAAGCATTGATAGTCTCATCCTCGGGAACGAGGTTTTGTGTGGCACTGATTCACCCCCTCTTTTTTTGGTACGAGATTCACCCCCCTCTCAGTGGGCTATAAAAAAAACATTTAATATTATACAGTGTCAAAGGTTTAAAAGTACCTAGTACAAGTGTACAAGTGTTACAAGTAGTTAAGTACAAGTGTACAACCAAGGTTAAAACACCCCTACAAAACCGTTCCTCCAACTCTATGTCAATACCATATAGAATTTCCAGGAAGGCTCAAAACCTTTGGAGAAAAGGTGTATACCTCCAAGTTTAAATCTTATACAATCTTGCTCAAAAGTGAAAAATCTTCGTTGTAAATGCATTGTACTAGTCCCCAAAGTTGGTGTTATTAGCAAGGGAAGTACCATACACCTTTCCCCAACAGCGGTGGTCCGGGGGCATCCCCGACCCAATTTTTTTTGGAGATGTTTTTATACTAGGGGCATTTTTGTACTTTAAGGGAATTAGGGTTTCTCTATATATAAGTTTTTTTTTTGTTCAAGGGCATTTATGTCCTCAAATTTTGCCGAATAAATAGGAGGTGTGGTGGTCTAAATGATCTATTCACGTAATATCCCTTTCTCTCCTTTTCACGTCTCTCTCTCTCTTGCAGGTTTGAGAGTCTCTTGCTCACATCAGTCTTAAGAGGGCCATGTTCATTCAAGGACTCCATGACCTTTTGATTCTTGGGTTGGCGAGGATGATGATGAGGATATCGACTGGTCACATTCTAGTGGCCACACTCACATACTGTCCCCATTGATGGTGATAAACATACAAGTCTACGCGAGAGGTGCCACGAGCCAGAGCCAGAGCCGATTTGCTTCATAGGCGAGACTCAGTTCGATCATGCCACATAGGATGAGGACCATAGTGTACGTGCCCCCATACGTGCAAGCTACTCGAGAGGCCCGTGTCATTGATTCATACCACCACCTGAGGATGATGATAGCATGGAGTCTATGGATGTTGATGTCACAAGCTTGCCTGACACTCTCGGAGGCCTGAGTATGGAGGAGCGTAGTATGCATGGGGGTAGTGGCGTGCATCATCATATGCCACAAGAGCATTGGTTTTGACTATGTTGGGTTATAGTAGCTATGGGCAGTTTAGCTCGTCATTTTCATTCATCTTTACCCTTTAAGTATGAGGGTCAGTCGCATAATGGGTCATCATTTGTGGACAACATCTTCTTGTTCCCGGCTCCCCAACCATACAAGTCGATGCCGGTTACACATGCACCATCCACTAACAGTGGCTCTTGATTAAGTTCCTCATGGTTTAGCGATCTATACCCTAGGTTAAGGTATCTCCAGTATGTTAATGATTCCATTTTTAGGTCTGCTAAGAAGGACTTTGAGCGTTTCTTCCTCCATACTATGCCATTGCCAACTTTTGTGATACAGTCAGATGATAACTTGATTCGAAAGCAACAACAACAACAACAACATTTTTGTGGTTTTGATCCTCCTCGGAACTCGATGTGGTACTAGCATGGTACTAAAACTCGAAACTCAACCCTGGGAAAAACCGAGATCTCGGTCGAGTTGGTGCATTTTTTTTTTTCAACTCGAGACCTGGTTTCGGTGGGTTTTAGACCTAGTTTGGGTCTGGAACTTGGTACTCAATCTATTTTAAGCCATTTAAACAGAATGGTACTATCAGACTTTGCAAAAACAAAGCCCAAATAGGAGTTTCACTTAGTGGGAAACTAGGACAGACACTTATGCCAGAAACCAAGACAGACATAGGACAAACACTTATTTATGCCTAATATCATTTAATTTTACTTAAGATACTATTCATAAATAAGCAAATACCCCCTATTTGAATCCAATAAAAATAGTTAAAAAATCAAATTCCAAAAGGAAAAAAAGTCAACCCCCCAGTTCAAGAACAAAAACTGGATTTTCGGCTGTAGATGCAATTTTCAACTTTCTAATGCTGGGGTTTTTCTCAAATCTAAAAATTCCATAAATCTTAATATGGTAAAACATTGCTAAAAACCAAAAGTGTGGTAAAATATTCTTTTGTTTTAATGTCCAAAAAAATATTTTCATTCAGAGCAATTTTGACAGCATTCGCGCACACCAAATTAAGTTTGACCGGTACGTAACTCCTTCAATATAAATCAGATTTAAGCAATCTTGGATTTGTTGAAAGCTTTCAAAACAAAGCTTTGGATGTCGAGATCTCGACCGAGATATTACACTTTTAGAACTCGTATGAGATCTCATCTCGACCCCTTGGAAAACCGAGTTCTCGGTCGAGATCTCACTAGATCTCGCGAGTTTTAGAACTATGGGTACTAGGAGTCTAGGACTCTAGGATGGGCATAGGACTGACTTTTTGCTTGTATTGTTGACTCCGATATTTTGACTCTTTGTAACAAACCATGTATGATGTATGATTTATGAAATGGTTTATAATTTGATGTCTATTCTTTCCTAATACATATTTAAGTTGTTTTACTTGAATTATAGGTGAGGATGGACCTCTATGCAAGTACGCTATGGTAAGGTTGCTCCATTGCGACCTAGTGGTCGCATGTTCGAGTAAGGAAACAGCTCTTTGCGAAGTGGGGATAAGGCTGTGTACATTATGACCCTCCCCATTCCTTGATGTGGCAAGAGCCTCATGCACTGGGTACACCCTACTTGAATTATGTGTGATAGTATTAGACATTAGTCTAGTGAGCAGACGGGTATCGAGTAAATATGTGGATGTAATTAAAGATATGTATGAGGGCATGGTGACTAGTGTGAGATCTGTGGGAGGTTAGGGCAAGGACTTTCCAATTACGATTGGGTTATACCAGGGATCAGCCCTAAACCCTTATCTATTTGCGCTTATCATGGACGATCTAACCAAGAGCATTCAAGACAAGGTCCCATGGTGTATGCTCTTTGTGGATGATATCGTTTTGGTGGCTGAGACAAAAGAAGGGATTGACGCCAAGTTAGAGCTATGGAGATCAACCTTAGGAACAAGAGGCTTTAAGATTAGTAGAATGAAGACTTATATGATGTGTAATTGAGCAATATGAGGCTTTAAAATCAACTTACTACTGATTTGCATCAATGGATACTGGCACAATGTGAATTGAGGGAAGAGAGATACTGCAAAATGTCTCTTTTAGATATTTGGGGCGATCGCAAATAGAGAAGGTGACATAGAGGATGATGTTTCATGGAGAATTAAAGTGGGATGGATGAAATGGAGAGGTGCGTCCGGAGTGTTATGTGGCCGACTTATGCCTTTAAAGCTTAAAGGAAAGTTTTATAGGACGGTTTTACGACTGGCTATGATTTATGGGGCAAAATGTTGGGTAGTTAACAATTATCATATTGAGAAGCTATGTGTAGCAGAGATGAGGATGTTAAGATGGATGTGTGGAAAAACTAGGAAGGATAAAGTACGGAATGAACATATTAGAGCGGACTTGGGAGTTGCCCCGATCAATGACAAGCTCCGAGAGAGTCGTTTAAGGTGGTATGGTCATATTCAACACAGGCCTAGGGACCCAGTAAGGAGGAGTGGTAAGATTCCAATTGAAGGAGCTAAAGGAGCTTGGGGCAGGCCTGAAATGACCATAGGAGAAGTTGTTAGGACTTAGGAAGGACATGCATAGTCTAGGTTTTGTACCAAGTATGATCTTGGATAGAGCCTATTGGAGGACAAGGATCCATGTAGCAGAGCCCATTTAGCTGAGATTCTTCCGACCCACTGGGCTGTGCCTCTTTCCTCTTACTTTCATCTTTCATTTGTCAGTTTCTGTTTTTTATTTCTCATCTCTTTCCCCATCCGTCTTTTCCATCTCTTCATTCCCCTTTTTTGGTTAGACCTCAGTTTTCCCTACTTTGTTTTGTTTGTATCCATGTAGTCGACCCCATTAAGTTGGGATAAGGCTGAGTTTGTTGTTGTTGTATAGTACTAAACATTGTATGAAATAGGCCATATTAGGGAATGTATATAGTGTACACTACCAACCTAGGGTCTGTAGTCAAACTGGTGTGATTGTTTAAAATCTTAGGGTTCCACTATTTTTGGAGGGCCTAAAATAGGGGTTTTTAGAAGTTTTAGGATCTAATTTGGTCATCAAATCCATTATCGAACTTGCATAAAAGTGTAGTGGTTTCGATCAAAATTTCTATTTTGGTTTCGAAACTGAAACCTTGACTAAGGTTAAACCATTAAGTCATGTTTGGGGACTTAAGGCTAAGTCCTATGGGTTTAAGAGCTATGAGAATCAATTACAACTTAGGAAAGTAAAAACATTTACAGGTTAGTAACTAATTCCTAAGTCTTCAACACCGATGAACATCCTTGGAGATGTCCTAGACACATAAGCTTTGAGGCACTTGATCTCCATGAAGCGGTTCTTAAAGCTTGTTCTTCAATTGTAGTGCTTTGACCCTTTATGGCTTTGTTCTTATTGAAGTGAAGCTTGAGTCTTCCAATTGGCTTCTCAACTTCTTGCCACCAATGTCATCCATGCTTGATTTCATTCTTCCAACTTTTGAAGCTTGCTTGAGCTTGCCTTCCATACAAGTTCTTGATTCTTAAGAGGATACTAATTTACCATTCAAGGAGTCAGCTTCTACTTCGCACCTCGGAGACAGAAGGAGATATTCAAATTGTGTTGGACCTAAACTATGGGTAATAAGGTTACATACGGGATTAGTTAGTGGATTTCTTTTTATTTGGTTAGTGGTCATGTAATCACTTATGTGATCATGTGACTTGGTTAAGTGGTCATGTAACTATTTAATTGTTATGTAAGTTTAATGCAAACTCATAGTCGACCACGAACCAGGGAAAGCAGCGGGAGATCGATTGCAGCAGGATCGATACAATGAAAAGAACAAATTAAAAACCGCTACTTTTTTTTTATTTTTTTTATTGCTACTTTTCTGTTACATATGAAGAACATAAAAAGGATAAGAAGAAGAAGAAGAGAAGAAAGGGGGGGGGGTATAGAGCATTCAGCTCTCACAACCAGGCTCCTATTAGCCCTAGGATTTTGGCTCTTTCAGCCAGGCCTCCCAGCCCTTCATGTCACAGCCATTGGACAAGAGAATCTTTTGCTTCAAAGCAATATTTTTTCATTCAACTATTCAAATCGTCTCCTTTGGCTTCTAAAAGCCTTACATATATATCGGCAAAAATAACTTGCTCCTCAAGTAACAAAAGAAATAGAAGCTTAACATTATTAGAAACTAAATATTGCATAAGAATAGAAACTAAATTGGATCTTCTAAATAAAAGCTAAGCTTACTTTATAAATCTGAAATTAGAAACTACCTAAGACTCTATTGCAATGAAATATTCTTTCTAAAACTGAAAATAAAAACTAATCAAATTAGAAGAGTGAAAAGAATCTCAACAATCCTCCTCTAAGCCAGCTGTCAAGGTGGGTTCACAGCACCATTCATGTGAACAGTAACTTCTCCTGAATTTTATTTCTGTTATTTTCTTCTTCGCGCTTCGATCTACATCAAAGTAGGGCTGGATTAGGACTCTATAAGTCCAGCCATGTTTTGAGTCTATTTCCTTTAGTATTTCAGTTTCCTAGTTAGTTTGGCTTACCTAATAGGTTAAGGATTGGGTTAAGCCTTTCCTTTTTAGTGTAGGAGTCTATTTTTGAGTCTTTTATACAAGGTTGTAAGGGGGCAAGTATTGAACACAAATTTTGGATATTAAAAAGGCTTTTTGCTGCTCTCTTCCATTGTGTCTTGTGTTTGATCAAGGCTGGTGGGATTGGTGTTTGATCCAATCGACTCCTTGCGGTGGGAAGCCCGGGTGGTTCGTTGGTCGGATTGGTGTTTGATCCAATCGACACCTTGTGGTTTGAATCCCGGGTGATTCTTTTGAAGTTCTCCTTCAAGTTAAAGTTCAAGATCTGATTTTTATTCAAGTTCTACTTTCTAGTTCCAGTTAAAGATTCAATTTTTATTCAAGTTCCTCCATCAACAAGCTGCTGCCAATAATTTTCTGCCATTACAAGTAAGTTGGAAGCATCCTCATCCCCATCCCCATTCCCATCCCCATCCCCATCCCCATCCTTCTTCTTCTAATCCTTTGAACCATCAAAACTTAACATCCCCTCCATCGCTAGACAATTTTCCCAATACTTAAATTCTGCCCAGACCAAACCAGCCAGCAAAATCCCTCCTTTTTTGGATCGAACTCTCCTCTCACCATAAGGAAAACTCGATCCAAGTTGCTCCCTCATATGACCATCATAAATCCTAAAATCCATCTTTTCCTCTTTTCAAAAACCCGAAACCTTGACCCTAACCCTAACCTTGCTTCCCATTCAAGTTTGCACACTTCAATCCATCAAAACATCTTAGGATCTTCACTGATAGACTCCCCTACCTCAACTTGACATAACCCATACATCAAACCCTAACCCTAGCCAAACCCTATTCCTAATTTTACCAACAACCCTATTTTGACCTAGCCGATTCACTTGTTCATAACAGATCCTAGTTGGTTGGCTCCTAGTTGGTCTCCTACCAATCTAAGACTACATTACCAATCCGTCTTAGAATGAGTATGTCGATGAAGGAGTTGTGGGATGGGTGGGTGTTTCTTCAAGTTGTGATTCTCCTATCGGGGACCTTGAGTCTGACCATGTCATCAATTCTTTATAGGAGATCCTAGTGGTGATGGCAATATTGGCATTAATGGTAGGGGAGACCTTGGGTCTAATGGTGTCATTTTGGATAAGGATAATCCTTCTTTTGCTTCAAAGTATTAAAGCACGAAGTGGGTGGTTCCTCCCATTCCTTCCTATAATCCTAATGTTAAGAAGGTCAACTTTATTTTCAAGTGATTGGTTACTTGGGGCTGATTATGTCATTTTGATTCTCTTTGGGTAGCTTCCCTTCATCTTGTCTTGACTGTTGGTTAGTCTGTTGTTTTGTTGTGGAGTCTTCTCCTTGTAATATTATGTTCTTTCTCCTTTTATTTTTTTGGGGTGAAAAATTCTTTTTGTTTCGTTGAATATAATCTTCATGCATCCCAAAAAAAAAAAAACCATTCAAACTTAGGCTTTTTCATCGACAAACACAAGTTAAAAATCACAAAAAGAGAAAAATAACGCTACCTGGTCGCGTGGCTCCTGCGCCTAGACATAGGAGTGCGTGAAAGTACCGCCCTGCCCCCATGAAATAAAAATCGGATCTATGTTGATGCCCCTGCGTGCATTCTCATTGGCCCTTACGCTGGTGCTGGTGCTACATGATCAGACTGTGTTATCTTGCCCTCACAAAAAACATATAACATAATGTCTCAACAGAAATGGTTATATATACCTCATTTGTATCGTTTCCCTAATTTCAGCCAAAATGACCGAAACGTTATGTCATTTCTATCATTTCACTGAATCCTTTTTTTCAAAATAATGTACCCTTCTTATTTTGCTTAGCATTTTGTTTTGGAACCTGCTGAAACCGAAATATTTCACAAAATTTTGACTATTTCAATTGAAATTTGGTACCATGGTTTCTCAAGGCCCATTGGTGAGGGAGATTCCACAAGAGCGGAGCCAATTGCCCTAAGGACTGGACTTGCATTCTTGTTGAGCAAGGGCTGGCGCCATGCCATAGTGAAAGGAGATTCAGTAAAATTTGATTATATGGATGACTGGTTTAAGGGGACTCTTTGGCATTAGAATCATCTGATCAGGCCAATTCTGGCAGCTTGCATCCCAAGCTAACATTGCGTTCCATTAGCAAACCTATAAGTGCGAATAAGGTGGTAGATGATTTGGCTAAGCAATGGATGGTCGGCCCCCTTATTTCTTTTGGGGAGTCTATTCTTTTGTGAGACGTGATAGAGAATCCATATGTCCTGTATGAGTTTAAGGGGGTTGGCCCTTTTGGGAGGGCTCTAACTTTTTTGAAATGTTGAAATTCCGACAAAATATTTCAGTTTTGACAACAGTTGAAATGAAATGACTACTGAAATTTACATGTCGAAATTTCTGAAATCATTGATTATTGAAATATTTCGGTTTTGGCAGGGGTTGAAATCCCAACGAGATCCCAAATTTTAAACCTTGTGTACCACTGTGTACTTCTTCCTCTTTATAAAAAAATATGTTTTCCAAAAAAACAAAAAACATTTTGCAAGTTTTTTTTTTTGGGTGAATAAAGAATTCATTACCAAGAAGAAAGGGGACTACAAAAGACCCCAGAAAGGAGGAAAGAAAAACAAATACACAAATACACAAACAGCCCGTAGCTCAAGAAGAGGAGGTTGGGGGCTGGAGAGCAGAAATGGGAAGGCCCCAGGACACAACAATATGCCTGTTCCGTGGGGTATCAAAACAAAAAAAAAAAAAAAAAGGACAGCAGAGAGCTTTGCTTTAATATCAAAAGAAATGGCATCCCAAATCTGGCGAAGAGACCGAGAGTTGGAGGTCCATTTCCTGATGTTACGTTCCATCCAGATGTGATTGATGACAGCGCAAAAGGCGAGTTTTCCCATAGTGTCACAGATTGAAGAACCAGCAAAAGTCATAGCAACCCAAATCCACTCTCTTTCAAATGTTTCCCTTGCAAGTTGCTTCTCTGAAAATTAATATAGTTTCCCTTGTGATGCTTGTCATTCTTGTCTAATGTGTGAAGCAATTATGCTTTAACAAACCAACCAAACCAGCTGTCATTGCCAACATTAATAATTAGAACTTGTTTTGTAAAATAATAAAGAAGATAAATAAATAAAAACTAAAATAAAATGAAACCCTTAATTTTTATCCAAGTTGGCTCGATATTGTTTGCTACCTGTTCTGTATGCATATTGTATTAAACATTTCAATCCTAAATGTATTATTTCTTGTATATGGATTCATGAAGTTGTATAGTAATACAATAGTTGTGAGAAAACTCATGCTAAAGTTGCTTTTATTTGTGCAATCAGGGTTCTCAAGCACATCAATTTACTGGAGCACCCGAGCATGGTAGTCGCATGTTTGGTAGATTTAGGTCCAGGCATCAGAGAGCATCATCGTTTGGTGAAGAAAGCGTTGGCTGTCGTACTGTTGATCTTCGCACTTCAACAATAAAGATTGATGCAGAGCATTCAGATTTGCGACTATGTTTCAGAATAATTTCTCCATTAAAAACATACACATTGCAGGTACTTTTTTTTTTTTTTTTGTCAGTTGAAACATAAAATGAGTTGTATTCCATCTCTGGTCTTAGAACCTTGCCCCTGATATACTAGCTTGTCAATATGCGTAGTGGTATAAGTTTGGAAATGTCACTGAGCTGAGCTATAGAAAGCTCACATCCTTGGGCTGGCAATACAATACGAACAGGAAAAAGAAAAAGGAGCAGAAAGCTCTTAAGAAGAAGAAGGGTGAGGAAAATGGCTCAATAGTGCCATATGGCTCATCTCTTCAAGCCCCTGTATTACTTATCAGCCAAATGATAAAAGTAATCCTATGTCCAAACACCAAAGTGTAGAGCTGTTATTCCTTTTAAGTTCTTATGACTATTTGAAACAATATTAGGTCTTCTATTTATGTATCAGAATAAATCACATTACAGAGGTGTATGCTGTACATAATTTTTTACAATTTTCTTTTATCACATTCAAAGCATGCTTCTTGGGTTGTTGGATAGGTAAATTTACTAACCAATCTGATGAAGCACAGAGTCACTTGTTTTTTGGGACAAGTTTCAGCATGGAACATTTAGTCCAAAAGAAAACTTGATACATTCTCACTCTCTTCAAGTTTGTGGCTGGCTGTATTCTAAGGGGCCATCACTTGGTGCGATGGTAAAAGCTTAGGGTGCCAGTTACTTCAGCCAATAAATGGGGAAATGTCAGGACTGTCTCCAGTTCACACTTGGGACTCGTACAGGGTTACAACATTTATTTATTTATGAGGACGGATGATGTAGATTGAAATATGAAGAAAAAAAAGACCGAAACACTATTCACGATACTGTTCATGTGAACAGTGTCACAGCCCATTTAGCCTTGTGTGGGGATGATTTTTTAGAGGTCTTGTGGGCCAATCAAGCGGAGAAAGATTCTATCCTAATGCTGCCATAGTTTAGTTTCTATTTTCAATTTTAGAAAGTAGATTTTGTTTCATTGCAATCGAATCTTAGGTAGCTTCTAATTTCAGTTTGTTACTATTTTTGTTTTTAGGAGTTTCTATTTTGATGAATGGCAACTAGGAAGTTTCTATTTTGGTTGTAAGCTACTTGTTAGCAAACACTTTCTATTTTTGTAACCCATTCTTCTATATAAATAAGGAGCAAAGCTGAATATAGGGGACGATTGAAGATTGGAGAAAATAGAGAGCTGTGGTTTGAAGCTGTGAGAGGCAGTGGCTGTGGGATGCAACAATGGTGAGAGGCCATGGGTGAGAGACCCTAGACTGAGAGAGCGTCCCCTATCCCCCTCCATATCCCCTTCTTCTTCTTCTTCCATACATTTATATGTTCTTCTTTCATATGTAAAATAAAAGAGAAATAAAAAAAAGTACATTATTCAGTTTTGTTCTTCCTTATTTTATTGATCCTGCTGCAATCGATCCCCCACTGGTTTTTCCCTGGTTCGAGTTTGAGTTTGCATTATTTGGTATCAAAGCTATGGAATAGGGGAGTTCTAACCATTGTTCGAGAACTCGTTTTGTTTCGGTATTTCGGGCTGACTGAAATATCCAAAATATTCGAAATTTCGGATATTTTGGTCGAAATATTGTATTTTTTCTGGTATGTTTCGGTAGGTCATTTCGTGGGTTTTAGGCCAAGTTAAAGCCTGAAACTTCATGGAAACCCTATTTTAGGCTATATAAACACATTTAAATGTTCAAATTGCAAAAATAGTCACCCAAAATGGTGTTTTGGATTTGCACCATTGATTGGCAATGTACGATCGAACCCTTATGTATAACTTAGTTAATTACACATACACATTGTACATTAAACAAGTAAATTGACTTGGAACTAAGTTGGAAACATAATGACTCATAAGTTAAGTCATAAATCATAATATTAAATACATAAGACATTAAGTCAATAACAAGTTAACAAATAACAACTTAAGAGTGTTGAGATGTGTTACTCGATATTATAAGGGTATTTTTTGTATTTTATTTATGCTTTATTTATGTACTTTTGAACAAGGGTAGAATTGTAATTTGGGCTGTGATACTGTTCACATGAACAGTGTTTTCCTTTGTAATCTCTTTTATTATTATTATTATAAATAGAGAGCTTGACTGATCTCATTGATCATTCAAGCCATTCACGAAATTCCTGTTTTGTTAACATGGCATCAGAGCCAAATACACTCTGATCTAGGTTTTCAAAACCCACCTCCCTCCCTTCGATTTTTTTCTCCTTCCCTCCATCGAGCTTCTTCCCTTCTTCTTTCTTCCTTTCTTTTGGTTCTTCTTCTCCCATCAGGGCAGCACTACTGAGGTGATCGTAATGATTTAGCTGCTGCCCCAACATACCTCCTTTTTTATGCCTCTTTTTTGGATAGAGTGGAGCTGAAGAACTGTCTGCGATTTGAAGATTCCTATTTTTTTTGGAGATCAGGCCTCTACATCTGTTTCGGCTGCATCTTCTATTGTGGGATCTTTATTTAATATTGTTCTCAGCCCCTATTCATTTCATCAGATTGGTTGAAGGCCCCAGCCCCTTATGGCGCACGATTGGGGGTGGTAAGATGCAGGGTGGTCTCTACTTACTTGACCCGGGTCAGCCTTCTACTTTGCATTCGGGTTCCTCTACAGCTCATCATTTACAGTCCACCTCGTCCCCTGACCTTCATCTCTGGCACTGTCGCCTTGGTCATCTATCCCTTAGTACTTTGTCTCTTTTGTTTCCGCGCTTGATTAAGCATTGTAATAGGAATGAGTTTTTATGTGAGGCTTGTGTTTTGGCCAAACAGACTCGTTCCAGTTATTCTTCATTAAATAAAACAAGTGAGTCTCCTTTTGCTTTGGTTCATTCTGATGTGTGGGGCCCTGCCCGTTGTACTTCTCTTTCTGGTCATCGATGGTTTGTCTCGTTTATTGATTGTTATACTCGTGCCACTTGGGTGTACATGATGAGCCATAAAAGTGAGGTCTTCCGCTGTTTTCAGTTATTTCATCGTATGGTTCAGACCCAATTCAATGCCACCATGCGCATTTTACGCAGTGATAATGGCAGAGAGTACATGGAGGGTCAGTTCCAACTTTATTTGGCTGCACATGGTATTGTCCATCAGACCAGCTGTGTTGACACACCTACCCTGAATGGGGTTGCTGAAAGGAAAAATAGACATCTCCTTGAGGTAGCCCGGGCCATTATGTTTGCATGGCAGGTTCCTTCTTGCTACTGGGGTGATGCCATTCTTACCGCTGCTTATCTCATCAACCGTGTGCCTACCCGTGTCCTTGATGGTCGTTCCCTCGTTGATCTCCTCCAGGGTTCCTCCTCCTTTGTGGTTCCCCCCAAAGTTTTTGGTTGTGTTTGCTATGTCCGCAATCATCATCCTCATGGGAAATTTGATCCATGGAGCATTCTGCGACCCAGAAAGGATACTAGTATTACCATCCACCTTCTCGTCGTACTTTTGTCTCCATGGATATTGTCTTCCATAAGTCCTTGTCATATTATTCTCAGACACCTCTTCAGGGGGAGTAGGATCAGGGTTTTGAAGATGTGTTTGCTATTCTTCCGGCTTCTATTCAGGGGGAGCCCTCAGTAACTTTAGCTCCTACAGTGGCTCCTATTCAGGGGGAGCGTAGACCAGTCAGTCAAATCCCTGTTGATAAGATATATACCCGGGAGCGCACAGGACAATTTGAGACTACCACCACCTCCATACCACCTCCACAATCGTCTGTACTTGATCCAGATCCAGACCCTGCTACATCATCTGGTAAGGATCCTTCCCTTGACTTACTTATCGCTGTTCGTAAAGGCATTAGGTCATGCACCCAACACCCCATCTCCAATGTTGTTTCCTATGATGCTTTATCTCCTTCCTATCGTGTATTTGTTTCTTCTCTTTCCTCTGTTTCTATTCCTCAGAAATGGAAGGAGGCGATTGCAGATCCAAAGTGGAAAGTAGCCATGATGGAAGAAATGGCGGCCTTACTTAAAAATGAGACATGGGAGCTCCTTGTTCTTCCTTCGGGTAAGAAACCAGTCGGGTGCAAATGGGTATTTGTTGTCAAGCAGAAGCCAGATGGAACAGTGGATCGATATACAGCCAGGCTTGTGGCCAGAGGCTTCACTCAGACTTATGGGATCGACTACCAGGAGACATTTGCCCCTGTTGCGAAGTTGAACACTGTCCGGGTCTTACTGTCTTGTGCTGTCAACTTAGGCTGGGACCTACAGCAGTTGGATGTAAAAAATGCATTTCTTCATGGGGAGTTGGAAGAGGAGGTTTATATGGATGTTCCTCTGGGTTTTTCCTCTGACAAGACCCATGGGAAAGTTTGTAGGCTCAAACGGGCACTCTATGGGTTGAAACAATCTCCACGGGCATGGTTTGGTAGGTTTCATAAAGCCATGGTCTCCTGTGGATACAAACAGAGTAATGCTGATCACACTCTGTTCATCAAGCGAAAGGGAGAAAAGGTCACTCTTCTCATAGTTTATGTTGATGACAAAGTTATGACTGGTAATGATACAGATGACGTTTCTCACCTGAAGGCTTTCTTGGGACGGGAATTTGACATAAAAGATCTAGGACAGCTAAGATATTTTCTTGGGATTGAAGTTGCCCGTTCTCCAAAAGGCATCTTTCTCTCCCAGAGAAAGTATGTTCTAGATTTACTATCAGAGACTGGTTTGCTTGGTTGTCATCCTTGTGACACTCCCTTGGAAGCTACTACCCTGTCTGCAAGAGAAGGATGGTGAACCTGTTGATAAGGGCAGGTATCAACGATTGGTGGGCAAGCTGATTTATCTCTCCCACACCAGACCAGATATTGCTATTGTTGTGAGTCTTGTGAGCCAGTTCATGCATGATCCTTATTCTACTCACATGGCTGCTGTTCTTCGTATTCTCCATTACTTGAAGTCACTCAGGAAAGGGGATCCTTTTGTCTCCTCATGACCATCTTCGCATTGAGGCTTACACAGATGCTTGATCGGGGTGGTAACCCCGACAGAAATCTACCTCCGGCTATTGTACTTTTGTTGGAGGAAATCTGGTCACATAGCGGAGTAAAAAGCAAAATGTTGTGGCAAGATCTAGTGTTGAAGCTGAATTCCGTGCTATGGCCCAGGGCATATGTGAGTTACTGTGGTTTCAGAGTTTACTCCTTGATATCCGTGGTTCCGTTCATCTTCCAATGATGTTGTACTATGACAACAAAGCAGCAATTAGCATTGCCCACAATCCAGTGCAATATGACCGTACCAAACATGTGGAGATTGATAGACACTTCATCAAGGAGAAGTTAGAGAGTGGGCAGATTTGTATCCCTTTTGTGAAGTCTGGAGATCAACTGGCTGATGTCTTCACCAAAGGGTTGAGTGGGAAGTTGTTTTATCCTAGTTTAGTCAAGTTGGGCATGTGTGATATCTATGCCCCAACTTGAGGGGGAGTGTTGAGATGTGTTACCTGATATTATAAGGGTATTTTATTTATGCTTTATTTATGTACTTTTGAACAAGGGTAGAATTGTAATTTGGGCTGTGACACTGTTCACACGAACAGTGTCATGAACAGTGTTTCCCTTTGTAATCTCTTTTATTATTATTATTATTATAAATAGAGAGCTTGACTGATCTCATTGATCATTCAAGCCATTCACGAAATTCCTGTTTTGTTAACAAAGAGTTAAGAAGTTGATATCAAAAATTCAAAATCACAATATCCCCAATTGTCCCCTACAAGTCAAGTAGTCATCATTCATCAAGTGACTCAAATGTTTACAAATTTGCTACTAATAACTACTCCGCCGTCCAGGATCAACCCCACTCATGGACTTCTAACAACCCTAACCATGCTCCGTTGAGTACCAATGAAGCTCTTGCTTTAGCTGTTCTTGGCAATTGACTGAAAAAGTTGCATCTATGAAGAGAGAGATGCAAGAGATGAAGGATTCCACTAGACAAACTAATGGACAGCCGACTGTTGGGAGATTTCCTCGTTATTCTCCTCGTCCACCTCAAAGAATCATACTTCAACCAGCCATGCACGATGATGAAGCTACTGACTTTGGTGTAAGACGTCAAGACGATAAGCACATGGTCAAACTTGAACTAAAAGATTTAATTGGAAAGCTGATCCCATTCTATTCTATGATTGGCTGTGTGTGTTGGACGATTACTTTGACTGGTTCACCTTGTCCGAAGAACGAAAGATGAAACTAGCCTATACCAATCTGATTGGGACAGCAAGATAGTGTGGCGTACACATGAGGAAAGGTTGTACCATCATTGTGAAGAGCCTACCTCATGGGAGTAGATGAAAACAATATTGAAGGGCAAATATTTCTCCTCTACCTTCCGGCAAAGGTTACATGATCACTCAACACTATTCACCAAGGCTCCATGACCGTTGAAGTTTTGAAGATGGAAGTGAAACAAAAGAAGAAACCTCCAGTCAGTGAACCAGAACCTAAAATTGAGGATAATGTTGAAGAAGTACCAGAGATTCCTATCGTCAAGAAGGAGCTAGTCCTCGATGTTTCGAATATCGAGGCTTAAATTGAAGAATTTGAAGCAAGCAAAGTTGAGGCAGTGGATGATGTGGAATTTGGCACTACAGTCGATGAGGTAGTTGGAGCATCAACTGAACTGATTGAGAACCACCAGGAAGACGAACCAAAAGAGTTCCACATTGCATTGAAGTTTGAAAAGGTCAAAGACACAATTGTAGAAGACCACATGGACACGATGGATGATATTGAAGTTGATCACATAGAGTTCGTGATCACACCTGAATTTTTTGAGGAGATAGCTCCCCGTCTCGAAGATTACATTCCAAACACCCATGAGCTGCCGGAGTATTGTTTTGGGCTGGAACTGGATGTGCACCACACCAAACTTGTTCCTAAATTCTATAAAACTCAAGGACAAGTTGCTTTTAAGTGGGGGGAGAGTTGATGTAGATCGACATATGAAGAAAAAAAAGTGCAAAACAGTGTTCACGTGAACAGTGTCACAACACATATTTGCCTTGTGTGGGGATGCTTTTTAGAAGAGCTTGTGGGCCCATCAAGTGGAAAAAGATTCTATCATAATGTTGCCATAGTTTTCTATTTTCAATTTTAGAAAGTAGATTTTATTTCATTGCAATAGAATCTTAGGTAGCTTCTAATTTCAGTTTGTTACTATTTTTGTTTTTAGGAGTTTCTATTTTGATGAATGGCAGCTAGATTTTTATCATAGCTGTCATGGCGCCCTGGCGCTGGAGAAGCATGCATGGCGACCTATGCCATGGCGTCCCTCTTCTATTTCTTCTTCCTGTCTCTCTTTCCCTCTTCGATTTCTTCTTCCTGTCTTCGATTTCTTCTTCCCTCTTCAATTTCTTCTTTCCCTCTTCGATTTCTTTCGATTTCTGAATTTTCTTCTTAAAACTTGAGAAACAATAGAGAAAAAATAAATTATGGCTTGAGTATACATCTATTAAAACATTAAAAATAGAGAAAATAAAAAATAAAACATGGTCGACATACTCGCCATGGCGTTGCCATGGCGGGCGACATGTCGATATATCGACGTGACACCCCTCCACCGACTTGGATCGCCATGACGCCGTGTTGCGATGGCGAGCGACATGTCGATATATCGACATGACACCCCTCCACCGACTTGGATCGCCGTGACGCCGTGACAACTATGATTTTTATAGGAAGTTTCTATTTTGGTTGTAAGCTACTTGTTAGCAAACACTTTCTATTTTTGTAACCCATTCTTCTGTATAAATAAGGAGCAAGGCTGAATCCAGGGGACGATTAAAGATCGAAGAAAATAGAGAGCTATGGCTTGAAGCTGTGAGAGGCAGTGGCTGTGAAATGCAGTAACGGTGAGAGACCCTGGAGTGAGAGAGTCCCCTATCCCTCTTCCATATCCCCTTCTTCTTCTTCCATACCTTTTATGTTCTTATTTCATATGTAAAAGCAAAGAGAAATAAGAAAAAAATGCAGTTATTCAATTTTGTTCTTCCTTATTTTATTGATCTTGCTGCAGTCGATCTCCCACTGGTTTTTCCCTGGTTCGAGTTCGAGTTCGCATTAACGGACCTCAGTGTAACAGTTAGGTTGCTCCATTGCAACCTAGTGGTTGTGGGTTCGAGTTGGGAAACAGCCTCCTCGCGAAGCGGGGGTAAGGCTGCGAACATTATGACCTTCCCTAAAACCCATAGTGGCGGAAGCCTCGTGCACTGTGTACACCTTTTTTATTAATTTTCTATGATGATACTTTTTGACATTGGTGTACTATTAAATGGTTTTTATTCATTCTTAATACATATTTCAATTGCTTTTATTGAATGTTGTGTTTTCTAATACTAAATTATGTGTAGAATAGGTTATATAAGAGAAAGGATACTGAAACATATAGCATACATTACCAACCTAGGGTCCGAAGCCACACTACCATTTTGGGTGTTTTTTTCTTTAACAATCTAAAAAAGACGTACCAAATTCCCAAGGCTCCTGCCACTGCAGGGTTTGGGAAGGGTCATATTGTACCAAGCCTTAACCCTCGTTTCGCAGAGAGGCTGTTTCCTAACTCGAACCCGTGACCACTAGGCTGCAATGGAGTCACCTTACGGTTGTCACGAGGCCTGCCCTCTTTTTTTTTTTAATATCGATCTAAAGGTTTACATATGTTTAGAGATACTTAATTAGGGTTACCCTGAAGTATTGGGTCAAAATATGGCCATTTGGCCACTAAAATGGCTAACTGAAATGTATCTGATATTGGTCGAATTTCAATCGAAATCCGAAATATGTCATTTTCAACTTCGGTCATATTGTACATAATGTCCAACTTCAAATGATGTCAAATACATCATTATGTTATAATATTTTATATTTGAAGGTATAATTATTTGTAATAAAAATTATAAATATTATTTTTAATTAATAAATAAATACTAGGGTTAGGGAATAAATAAGAGATAGGTATTTGATTGTTCTAGTAGCTTCATATTATGTTTAATAGTTATGAATACAAAACTTTAAGTGTTTAATACCTTACTTTAAGTCTGTAATAGTTACTAATACATGTTTTTTTATGTAACAGTGTAAAAAATAAGATATTTCTTACACAATAGGGGATATAGCAGGGCTACATGGAGTCCCGATGTCTGAGGACAAAAAGAAGTCAAAGTGTAACTACTGTGGAAAGATTCTAAATTCTGGAGGAGCAACTAGGTTAAAGGAACATTTGTCTTGTCTGGTCTGGGCAAGGATGTTGCCAAATGCCGAAATGTTCCGAGCCAAGTGAAACTGGCAATGGCACAAAACTTGAGAGGAGTACGAACAAAGAAAGCTGAGAGGGAAAGACAACAAATAGCTTTTGATGAGGCAGTTCTAGAGAGGACTGGTGTAGAGATCCGTGGAGGAGTAGGAGATGATACTGAATATAGGCCTACACCTGGTGAGTTCGAATCAGAGGCTGAATGGAGGATTTACCAGCAGACTTTGGTAGAGAGTAGGCAAAGTTTTCATTTTGAGAATATAAGAGCATATGAGCAAGCAAGAGGAGCTGGTGGATCTGGCTCAGCTGCACCAGTGCAACAAGATGAGAGGAGGAGAAGCACTGGCACAAGAGATATCCCACGGCCCCAAGCCCGACCCCGAGCACGTTTCCCAGATACCATTTTTTAGCAGGATCCATCTACCTTTAGGCAACAAGATGCCTTCCAGCCAACCATCCCGTAAGTGTTTGGTGGTAAACAAGAGGAAGCACGGAAAGCCTTTAGCAAGTTCATGTTATACAATAGCATTCCAATTAATGTAGCACAATGAACATATTATAATGCATTCCTTGATGCTGCAGGGAGGGTTGGCCCAGGATGGAAGGGGCCTACACCATATGAGTTATATAATGTATATTTGCCTCAAGAGGTAGAGGAGCTGAAAGAGTACATAGAGGGTCTGAAGCCAAGGTGGGACACATATGGGGTTACTCTTATGGCTGATGGTTGGACTGGACCTACTAGACAGTCCATTATAAATTTCATGGTGAGTCGTAATGGGAAGATTGTATTCTTGAAGTTTATTGATGCATCAAAACATGTAAGGGATGCATCATACTTGTATAAGCTACTGAAGTAAGTGGTGGAGGAAGATATACGAGCAAAGAACGTTATCCAAATTGTGATGGATAACGGTTCTAATTTTAAGAAGGCTGGAGAGAAATTGATGAACAAGAAGAGTAAGAGGATCCGCCTCTTTTGGACTCCATGTGCAGCCTATTCTATTGATTTAATGCTGAAGGACATGGGGAAAAAAGCTTTGGTGGCTGGTGTGGTCAATAAGGCAAGACAAGTGACCAACTTTGTGTATAACCATGGTTATGCTTTAGCCATGATGAGGGAAAAATGTAAGGGGGATTTAGTGAGGCATGGTGTCACTCGATTTGCCACCAATTACATTGCATTGAAGAGCTTTCAGACGAAGGTGGTAGGTCTGAGGTCAATGTTTGCAAGTGAACAATGGTTTCGTTGGCAAGGTTCTAGGACAGAAGAACGGAAGGTAGCACAACAGACCATTGCAAGTGATCAATTTTGGAAGGACTTGTATAAAGTTGTTGCCATATTAGAGCCAGTGGTGGTAGTACTAAGGATGGTTGACACGGATAAGAAGCCTACCTTGCCCCACATATATGTTGCCCTGGAGAAGATGAAGGAAATGGTCCGAGCTGCAATACCCCGAAGTGCTCAGTCATACATTAACATCATTGATGAACGATGGGAGAAGCACTTGAGTCATCCATTGCATAAAGCTGGTGAGTTCAACACTTCAACATACTTTAAACTTTATATGAGTTTTTACATTTACATATTCAAAACTCAAAAGTATTAAGTCACTAACAACTTATATTTGTGGTTTCCCCTTTAATAGCATACTATTTGAATCCAAAGTACCAGTATTCGCATAATCTTGGGCTAGACATGGATTTGTTACTGGCAGTTGAAACTGTTATTGAGAAGTTGGAGGTCAATGCCAAGACATAATCTGACTGCAATGATGAGGTGAGAGTATGGGACTTTAGTACTTTGGTAGTAAGTAAAGGAATGTAATTAGTAAATAGCAAATACTAATGCCTCTAACACTGTTTGAAATTTAAAATGAAAATAGATAAAATTCTTCAGAGAGGCCTCAGCAAGTTTCAGTCGAAAAGCTGCAGTGGAGGGTAGATAAAAGTCAGACCCTGGTAGGTGGCAATGTGGCATGACATTACATTTATGAATTATAATTTTATCCCTTTAGAATGCACATATTCTTAATATTCTATGTTTATAATGCAGCTGACTGGTGGGTGCTTTATGGTACAAGTTCACCCAACCTGAGGAAGGTAGCAATCAAAGTGCTCTCACAAACTTGTTCATCCTTTGGGTGCGAGCGCAACTGGAGTACATTCGCATTAATATACTCAAAGAGGTGGAACAGATTGGGTAGTCAACGACTGGAGCAGCTGGTGTATGTGCATTATAATATGAGACTAAGGATGAGGCACAGACGTGAAGAATTTGAGAACAATGACAAAGATCCCCTATTCCAGTGGGTGAGGGATCGTGGTGCACCAGAGATGGATGGGCTTGGAGGTAGGCCCGACTCCACCATTGCGTCCGTAACCGGTACAGATGTTGACGACTATATGTCGCAAGAGGGGCGTGCACATTCTCAGTCATCGAGATCTTTTGAGGATGCAACAGGAACTGCTCGTGATGATGCTGATGATGGTGATGGTGATGGTGATGGTGATGACCCTACTGGTGGTGGTGGCATGTAGAGTGGTGGTTATTATGATGATCGTCATGAGGGGATGCACGAGCAATACCAGTATGATGTGGGAACGCAGGAGGACCCTGTGCATTTCATAGGAGAGTCTCAGTTTACACATGCCACACAAGATCAAGACCATGGTAGCCACAACAAAACGTACAAGAGAGGGACTGGTCGCAAACACAACCAACCTCAGTATGATGACACGAGTATGAACACCATGGTAGCAAGTTTTGGAAGCATGACTATGGATACTGGTAGTGAGCATCAGTCGTGGCAATCATATCAACCTCATCATCACTATGATTATTTGCCAGTAGAGCACCGGTTCTGAATATAATGCCTATGGCCAGTTTGGCCAGTCAACATATAAGTATGACTATCAAAGCAGTGGGTCTGGCATTGGGTCCAGCAGTGGGTCTACATTCCCAGTCCCATACATTCCTCAATATGACAGTAGCATAAGCAGTGGATCTAATACTTCATAGCAACGGTCTAATGCCACTGTTGAACAGCTATACCCTAGGATAGGGGTCTTGACATATGTGGATGAGAACTCTTATATGAATGCTGTGGAGAACTATATGCAACAGTGGAGCAACAATATGTCATGGGAAGACTATGTGGGACAAATGGGGAATGAATATGTGATTCAATCTCATTTTATGTGATGATAGTTGTAACTTGTAACATTGTTAAGCTTGAGCAATGTGATGTATCAAAGGATTTAAGTATCGGTATCGGGTATCGTATCGGTCGGGCGATTTTAAGAGACGTATCGTATCTTATTGTATCGTATCGGAGATACGTATCGACCGGTGCAGAAACGTATGAAAATGATCAAAATACACATGAAAATACTCTTTTGGACAATAAAAACAATATAAACAAGCAATTTGTGTCATATATCATGCATATATACTAAGAATTGTGAATAATCAATAACTAGACAAGTACGGCACATTGAAATTGTTATAAAAGATTAAAAGATGAAATTTCTTACATGTAGAGTCACTCTATTGCCATGAAGAATGTCGGGGTGGATCAAAATCATGTCTGTAAGGGTCTTCAACAATAGGAGCGACTAGGATGATGTTGTGTACTGACCGAACATATACATTAGCATTTGTTTTAAGTTTTAGAAGAAAATAAAAAAAACATCTTTTTAAAGAAGTAATTTTCAGTTTTGGATAAAAAAATGCAAAGAAACATAATTTTTGAACTCAAATCTTTGTAAATGTATACAAAGAATGCAATACTAAGTTCGTTTAACATATTCCCTTTGAATCATAGCAAAAAAAATACCAAAAATCAAAGATTTAAACAAAAGAATCAAGTTTTTTTCAAAAAACCTACCTTTCCCTTCAAGAACACCTTTTGATTTCGAATGTGGGCTGTTAGATGCAGCAAATGATGAGATTTCACCTCCTTTAGGATCGTTTTTGGCAAAGGAATCAAAGCCCTCAACAAATCTTTGGCAAAAACCAAGTTTAAAGATGTTTTTTATGGGTTTCTCAAAGCTGGAACTGTTTATTTTCCGCCAGCCAGCTCCTGCTCGAGTTTTCTGTTCTAAGAAGACTTGGGCCCATGTGGTTTTTAAGTTGCCGATACGTATCGAGACGTCTCGATATGTATCGATATGTATCAGTTGATACATATCGATACATACCGAGACGTCTCGATACGTATCGTTATTTCAAAAATAATAAAATAATGGTTTAAATCATGTCTCATCTGTATCGACACGTATCGACCGTATCGTATCGTATCATATCGATATGTATCGGTCGATACATACCGATACATTCGAGACATTTTACATTTAAAAAAAAAAAGATACGTCTCGACCTGTCTCGTCTTGGTCACGACCGATACCGAGAAGTATCGGCCGAGACAATACGCTCTGATACCTAAATCCTTGGATGTATCACTTATTCACTTTAACATTTGTAATGCTTATTAAGTTGTTTTCCTATTAATTGAATGTTTTGTTTGAGTCCTATATACATAAATTGTGTCATTAATGTATATAGTATGCTATTTTAATACGTCGTCGCCTACTAACTAAGGGTCCGATGTAAAAGTCCTATTTGGACTTTGTTTTTGCAAAATCTGATAATGCCATTGTGTTTAAATGGCCTAAAATAGGCTGTATACCGATTTTCAGACCCAAAAGAGGTCTAAAACCCACCGAGATGGGCTTCCGAGTCGAAAAAAAATAAAATACACAAACTCGCCGAGATCTCGGCTCAACTCGGTTTTGGGCTGGGCCGAGATGGCTCCGAGACCTGAGTTTTCGAACCTTGGCTAGGAGCCCACCAAAGTGACCAAGCATCTGGTCACCGCTTAGGTTCACCTTGGCACCATAACAACAACAAAAACATGTTTTAGGCCACAACTGGATTTTTCTGCTTGTAGTGCCCACTAAGGGTACATTTTGGAGTAGGTGTCATGTCATTGAGTAGAATTTATTAAGTTGTATGAGTAGTTCAAGGGTTTTGTTCTAGATTCAAAAGGTTAGAAGTTATGTTAATTTGAAGTTGTTTTCTTGTAGCAGTGGCAAAAGGGTAATTAACTATAACTATCTTTGGCAATACGATAATTATAACTGGTTATATGAGCCTTGGGCTTTATGGGTTTTTTTTTATTTTTTATTTTTATTGTTATGGGCTTTTAGTGAGTTAAAGCGAATTACTTTCATGATTCTAGAATCTAGAGTGTATAGAAGTACATTTGGTTTTGGGTATCAAGTAGTTGTGGTGTAGTTGTTTTTAGTTACTTGTTTATATTTTGGAGTTTATATGTTTAGATTCATCTATATATACACTAGTATCCCCTACGCACATATTCTCCCCTCCTACTTCAATTGAAACCTATGGTTAATTGGGATTTTATTCCACTCTTTGATGACTATATCATCATAGAACCCTACTTCTATACACCAGAAACTCAAATCTTCACCATTTTATATCTTGCATCATTACACCACGTTTATTGTCTTTTGGAGACATAAAGCCTTAAATAACAACAACAACAACAACACAGCCTTATCCCAACTTAATGGGGTCGGCTATATGGATCCAAAACAAAAAAGAAATAAGGGTAACGAGGAGTTGGAGAAAAGAGAGGTTGGAAATGAGATGAGAAATGCAAAATGGCAAATGACAAATGACAAATGAGAGATGTAAACTGAAAAAGAAAAAGAAGAGAGAAAGAAAGATGAAAGAAGTAAGAGGAAAGAGGACAGCCCAACAAGTCGGGAGAATCTCAACTAAATAGGGTCTGCTACATGGATCCTTGCCCTCCAATAGGCTCTATCCGAGGTCATAGTTGGTATAAGACCTATACTATGCATGTCCTTACTTCTCGTATGGTCATTTTGGGCCTGCCCCTCGCTCTTTTAGCTCCTTCAATTAGGTCATTTTAGGCCTAGAGGCTCCTTACTGGGGCGTCCCTAGGTCTCCGTTGAACGTGATCATACCACCTCAGATGACTCTCTTGAAGCTTGTCATTGATTGGGGCAACTCCTAAGTCAGTTCTAATCCACTCGTTCCTTACTTTATCCCTCCTAGTTTCTCCGCACATGCATCTTAACATCCTCATCTCTGCTACACATAGCTTCTCAATATGACACTTCTTAATTGCCCACATTCAGCCCCATACATCATAGTCGGTCGTACAACAGTCCTATAAAATTTTCCTTTAAGCTTTAAATGGATACGTCGGTCACAAATCACTCCGGACACACCTCTCCACTTCAACCGTCCCACTTTACATCTTTGTGAGACATCATCCTCTATGTCGCCTTCTTTATTTATGATTGGCCCCAGATATAAAAAATAGTCACTCTGCGGTATCTCTCTTTCCCCAAGTCGCACCATGTCAATATCCATCGTAGTATGACTAAAATTACACACCATATACTTCGTCTTTGTTCTACTAATCTTAAAGCCCCTTGTTTCCAAAGTTGATCTCCATAGCTCTAGCTTAGCGATAAGCCCTGCCTTTGTCTCATCCACCAAAACGATATCGTCGGCGAAGAGCATAATCTTGGGACCTCGTCTTGAATAATCTTGGTTAGGTCGTCCATGATAAGTGCAAATAGATATAGGCTTAAGGCTGATCCCTGATGTAACCTAATCGTAATTGGGAATTCTTTGCCGTGACCTCCCACTGATCTCACACTAGTCACCATGCCCTCATGCATATCTTTAATTACGTCAACATATTTACTTGACACCCCTCTCTTTACTAGAACATGTTGGATTAGACCTCTGGGGACATGGTCATAGGCTTTTTCCAAGGCAATGAAGACCATATGGAGATCCTTCTTGCTATCTCGATATCTCTCCATGAGCTTCCTCAATAAGTAGATAGCTTCCGTCGTGGATCTACCTGCCATAATGCCAAATTGGTTCACCAATATATGAGTCTCTCTTTTTAAACGGGCTTCAATAACTTTCTCCCAAAGCTTCATAATGTGAGTGATTAGCTTTATGCTTGATATCTCTGTTATTTTTGTAGATCGGGACTACAATGCTTCGCTTCCATTCATCAGGCATATTCTTTGTGCTCATGATTCTGTTAAATAGAGTGGTAAGCCAATAAACCCCACAACCTCCTAGGGTTTTCCACACTTCTATTGGAATCTCATCTGGGCCTGGTATCTTGCTTGCTTTCATCTTTCTTAAGGCATCTTTAACTTCCGCCACACTAACCTTTCGTACATATCTATGGCATGTGGTGTCTTGTTGAGCAATGTAATCGTCCGAGTCAATTCTACTCGACCTCTCTCCATTTAGTAGGTCACAAATATGCTCATCCCATCTTTCAGAATGTCCTCATCCCTTACCAACACTCTTCCATCATTACCCTTGATACACCTCACCTGATCGAAATCTCTACTCTTCCTTTCTGTCATTTTAGCAATCTTATATATAACTTTTTCCCCTTCTTTTGTGCATAGGTTGATTTAGAGATCCGCATATTTTTTTGCTCTAGCCATCCACACATATAGCCTTGAATATCATAGTCTATTCTAACAATCTGATGAAAGCATTTTTTTTTTGTACTCAGATAAAAATATCAATCTAATGATTTTGTATATGTTTTTGTGAAATGTCTAAAACAAATGACATATTAATCAATATTTCAGGTCTGGTGCTTCTTGTATTTAGTCATATATAGCTCGGTAACAGCAATTGTGGGTAGAATAGTGAGAGGGATGAAAACCATGGTAGATCGCAGCTCCCACACTATATTCTTCAGATAGATAAGATGCCAAGTTTCCATCAAACCTCTATTAGTCTTCCTAGTCACGTGGACTGATGGTTTACCAGGCTAACTGTTGGATAGATTTGCCTCTGAGAACACCTGTCAAATTTTGGTGGCCCATCTGAACCATATGGTCCACTTTATTTGGGCTTCCCAGCATTTCCTGTTAGATTGATTTTAAGCTTCCCAAACTTTTCAACTTCTTTATATACATTTCTAATGATATATGGGAATGTTAGATTGGTCTAAAATTTTTACCATGAATGGATAATGATGTGGGCAACAGCTCCAGCAATATGGTTTTTATGTGTTTACCCCAATATGGTTATAGAGGATAAATTTGCTTGTCCCTGGACTAGTTTATGAGTGCTTTGCTCTTCTCACTTATCCTCCTCCCACCCTGTGTTTCTTTTTGGCAGGCCGAAAATGAAGCTGAGAGAATGGATTGGGTTAATAAAATAAGAGGCGTAATTGCAACCCTTCTAAATTCTCCTTTCCTAGAACAGGTTAATATTCATTTCACTTTTTTTTTTTTTTGTTGGCCTGTGGGTTACTGGATTCATGATGGCATGTGATCTGAATGTTGATCCAAGTATGAGTCCTTACTAACAAGTTCTTGATGGTATGATTGCAGCTTCCTCCTGGACGCAAGGATATCGACAGTGACAGCTCAGCTAATGGTGCTGGGTGTGAATCTTCATTACTGGATGGCTATTTAATGTTAGAAGATGACATGAAATTCAATGGACTCGATGGTGTTTCCAGGATTCTCAGAGAAATTCCTGGCAATGACTTTTGTGCTGAATGCAGTGCTTCTGAACCTGAATGGGCTTCTCTAAATCTCGGAGTCCTGTTGTGCATTGAATGTTCAGGTGTACACCGAAATCTTGGAGTGCACATTTCAAAGGTTTGGGTTAAACAGAAATTTGTTCTTTTTTTTTGACCTTTTTCGTTGTTGCATTCAGTCATTCTGTTCTTTGCAATTAAAACTTGAGTCTGTTGGTAGTATTCGGAAAATGTGAGTGAGTTGGGAGATCTGGATGGATAGAGGCATAGAGCAGGTAGACTGGATCACATGCTGATTGTTCCCCCACCTATCATGCACTGATCTACTGTAAATGTTTTTTTTTCCTTTCTTTTGAGCTATTTGTTTACCGTCATCATCATCATCATCATTCCATCAAGTCAAGCTTCTATTGGCATTCCACCATTTTCTGACCCATGTGTAGGGCTTCTCTGGTTAAAACCATCATTGCTTGGGCACATCCTCCCTTGGGTTGTGTTAGCCGCATGTCAAATTTATGGTCCCATCTCAACCATATGGGTCTATCATGTATTGAACTTTTTCTGTTTTGGGTGAATCATGTATTGAACTTTTTTCTTATATTTTATGATAGTGAATCACAGTTTACCATAGTTTTCAATCAGTTTTCAGTGCTTCATATCATAGTTTTCAATGCAATATGTTATAATTATGCTATTAATGACCTAATATAAGAACACCAACATATAATTAATAAACCATAGGATATAATATAAACATATTCATGGAAAAAAAAACAAAGATAGGATAAGATAAGATGATCTATTTGTTTGGGTGAATAAAAGAATTCATTACCAAAGAGAAGAGGACTACCAACAGCCCCCAAAAGAGGGAAAGAAGAAAACAAATACAAATACACAAAGGCCGGACCTCAAGCAGAAGAGGCGGAGGCCAGTAGAGGAGGGGGGGGGGGAGATCCTAGGAGACAACAATATGCCTGTTCCTTGGGGAGTCAATACAAGAAGAGGGAACAGCCGAGATCTTGGCTTTAATTTCAAAAGAGATGCAGTCCCAAATCTGACGGAGAGTCCTAGAGTTGGAGGTCCATTTCCTGAGATTACGCTCCATTCAAATGCGGTTGATGACCGCACAAAAACCCAACTTGCCAATCGAATCATAGAGGGAGTTCTCGGCAAAAGACATATCCACCCAAATCCATTCCCTATTTCCCTGACAAAAGGCAGAATTCTTCAACTTCTAGGTCAACATTTAGCTAAGATACCTTTCCAAATGGAAGAGGAAATAGGGCAAGCAATGAAGAGATGTTCTATATCTTCCACATCGTTCCAACAAAGGTAGCACATAGGGGAGACAGCGATCTGCCGATGGCAGAGAAAAGATTACGTTGGGAGGCAGTTGGAGAAAACACGCCAGACTGTGAAACTATGGTGGGAATATGATGCTTGAACCAGACAATCTTGCTCCAGGGAACCAAAGGGCCTCTAGATCGAATGAAGTCCCAAGCAGCCTTAGAGCTGAAAGAACCAGAAGAGACCGGCGTCCAAGTAACACAATCACCCCTCCAAGAGGACCTTATAGGGATAGATGGCAAGTTGTTCCAAACATTACCAAGCCCTGGGTGGAGAGAGTGGGGAGGGTCCCAATCACCATGATGGATAATGTTAGCAACCAGAGAATGCCTAGAGAGACCCAAATTGTAGATAGCTCTAGAGCTGACAATGTGGAGAAGGATCCCCTTAGGATGCCAGTGGTCCAACCAGCGAGAAGTGGATCTACCATCACCAATGAGAGAGTGGATAGATCCAGAGACATATGGCCTGAGAGCAAGAATCTTGCACCGAACCCACGAAGCATCAGAGGAGGCAGATACAGTCCAAATAGAGTCCGAATGAAGGAGCCCAGAGTAAACCCAGTCCACCCAAATACTGGTATTTTTATTTGCTAACTTCCAAATCAATTTGATAATACCTGCCGAGTTCACCTCTTTGATTTTCCGAATACCCAAACCTCCCTTCTCCTTAGGAAGACAAACTGAAGCCCAGCTAAGGCGATGAAGAAACCTGGAAGAATCCGAGCCTTTCCAGAGAAAAGAGGACATGAGGGACTCCTAGGACTTGATAGTGGAATTAGTCCTTGGATGATCTTATCTTGACCTTAACCTTGTTGTCGAATGACTTGTTGTTGTTGTTGTTGTTGTATAACTAGGGAGCATATTTCAGCCATCCTAGAGTTCATATCTACAGGTATAGGTGTCCCTATGAATAGTGTCACTTTCCATTGCTGTAACCCTTGAGGAGTCTTCATTAAGAAGCTTGTTGAAGTACTCTTTCCACCTCTCTTTATTGTCCTCATCCTTTATTAGTACTCTGCCATCCTCACTTTTAATAAATATAACTTGATCTAAATCTCTGGTCATCCTTTCTCTCACTTTAGCTATCTTAAACCCCATCCCTTGAATTCAGATTGTTATAGAGGTTGTCATATTTCTTCGCCCTTGCTTTCCCCAGTCTTCTTAGTTTCATTTCTGGCACGCTTGTATCTTGTAAGATCCTTTACCTCTTTAGACCTTTGCCATCTTTTAAAACAAGCTTTCTTGGTCTTAATGGCCTCTCGGACCTCATTATCCCTCCACCAGGTCTCCCCAGGAGCATGTTGTATACCTTTCGTTTCCCCTAGAACCACTTTAGCAACGTTCTTTATACAGGCCGACATCTCATCCCACATCGTATTGGGGTCTCCCTCAAGGTCCCACTTTCCTTGTTTGACTACTTTGTCTGTAAATGGGATCAATGAGTCTCCTTTTAATCTCCTCAACTTTATCTTAGGGAAAATAGGCTCACCTATCCAGCGCTTCTAAGTAGTTCCGGTTCTTTTCCCCATTACTTAGAAAAAGTGACCTACTGGTTTAGGTAAAAGATACTATCGTTACTGCCTAGACAATTAGACATCCAACCCATAATTACAAGGACTCAATTGCAAGAGCGGCATTCTACCGACTGAGCTATATCCCCCTGAGCCAAGAAAACTTAGATACATTGGAAGAAAGAGGATGGATTTGGTTGCCTACAAACTCAAGAATGGGGCCTCTGCATGGTGGAAACAGCTGCAAGGCAGTCGTATCAGAAGAGGTGTTTTGTAATTTAGTACATGCCATGTATGAAGAGATTGCTTAGAGAGCAATATCTTCTAGTTGACTCAGACCGAGTTCTTTTTCAGTATATCTGAACAGTAGACAAGGAAATAGGACAGTTTGAGATAATGCTGCTGATTTCTATAGATTATCATCCCTTACTGACTTACCTGAGAATCTCTACGGACAACAAGGTGCGTTAATTGATGAAGGATAATCCAAGAAGTGATTGCATTGCAAGAAGTATGGACTGCCAATGAAGCTTTAAAATTAGCCACAAGACTAGGGGTTCAATTTGGAAGAGCCAAGGCAACAGCAGGTTCTTTGTTTGGGAATCTTCATCCAGTTTGAATTTCCACAGGATAGAGCGTAACAGACCCAGAGAGCAAGGCAGTAATTGCTTCCATGGTACTAACTCTGCAACATCACTCAGTCATATTGAATCAAGGGCATGCCAACCACATGGGCACCTACCGAATCGACTGTGGCAGCAGTGAATAGGCCTTATGGGCAGAAAAATTACCAATGGAATCCATATGGGCAGAAAAATTACCAATGGAATCCATTTACTTATCTTTTTGGTAATAAGGGCTACAGATGTGGTCAGATGGGCTATGCTTCTACTACATGTCCACAGTTTCATAAATGTGGTCTCAGCCCTAAGCCCTTATCTGTTTGTGCTTATCATGGATGAACTCACCAAGAGCATTCAAGACAAGGTCCCGTGGTGTATGCTCTTTGTCGATGATATTGTTTTGGTGGATGAGAGAAAAGCAGGGATTACGCTAAGTTAGAGATGTGGAGATCAACCCTAGAAACAAGAGGTTTTAAGATTAGTAGATCAAAGACAGAGTATATGAGGTGTAACTTTAGTCACTCTATGATGGATAATGATATGGTGAAAATTGTGGACGGAGAGATACTGCAAAGTGAATATTTTAGATATCTAGAGTCAATCATAAATAAGGAAGGTGACAGATGATATTTCACAGAGAATTAAAGTGGGATGGAAGAAGTGGAGAAGCGAGACCAGAGTACTGTGTGACCAACGTATGCCTTTAAAGCTTAAAGGAAAGTTCTATAGGACTGTTGTCCAACCGACTAATGATGTATGGGGCGGAATGTTGGCAGTTAAGAAGTGTCATATAGAGAAGCTATGTGTAGCAAAGATGAGGATGTTAAGATGGATGTGTGGAAAACTAGGAAGGATAAAATAAGGAATGATCGTATAAGAGCTGATTTGGGAGTTGCCCCGATCAATGAAAAGTTCCGAGAATGTCGTTTGATGTGGTATGGCCATGTTCAACAGAGGCTTGAGGACGCCCCAGTAAGAGTGATCTGATCCCAATCAAAGGAGCTAAACGAGCTAGGGGCAGGCCTAAAATGACCATAGGAGAGGTTGTGAGGAATGACATGAGTAGTCTGGGTCTTGTACCAAGTATGACCTCTGATAGAGCCAATTGGAGGGCAAGGATCCATGTTGCCGACCCCTTCTAGCTGAGATTTTCCCGACTTCCTGGGCGGTGCCTCTTTCCTCTTTCTTTTCTCATTTCTTAAGGCTTCATTTCTTCATTCCTCTTACTTTCAGTCAGTTTTCCCTACTTTGTTTTGCAAGGCTCCATGTAGCCGACCCCATTCAGTTGGGATAAGGCTGAGTTTTTTGTTGTTGTAGTAGGGAAGTAGCAAAGGACTCATTCTATACCCCTAGCAGTTCTCTTTGAATTCTTTGGTTGAAATCAATGAAAAGCCAAGTAGATTGAAGGAAACCCTTCAAACCACCTGCTGCTACCAGTCTTTCATTCATAAAGACTGAAAAAAGATGATCTACAAGGGCGTTTAATCGACTATATAAACTCCCCCCTAACTCCAGTTGCCACTGTTCTGTCCTATATAATATGTAACTGAAAAGGTACATATAAGACACTAATACCCTCACTTAATACTACTAATGATTATAATTGTCCCAAGAGAAATAAGACAACCTAAGCACAGAGTAATACAAAACTAAAATAAAAACACTTGTGTTTTAAAATTTATATGGACTATTCTACACTCCGTATTGATAATAATCATGTCCTATAGACCAAAATGAGATGATAGAGAGAGGTTCCTAGCTTTGAGAGAGATATTGTGGACAAACCTATTGTGTTCTGCTGTTGCTGAACCTTTGTGTTCTTTTTTTCCTTCTTCAACAGATCTGTAATGTTCAGCAAATCAATGGTTGGAGACTAGAGGGACTAAAATTTTATTTTCTTTTCTAAATAAGAAGTTCCAGTCCAAGGATTTGGTGTTGGATTGAGTAACCATAGGCACTAAACCAGTTCAGGTTGGATTCAGCCGATGTTATAGGTTCAAAGCGCTTAATCAAACCAGGGAAATCTACTAAATTTTTTATTAGTTTTCCCCATTTAATATATGCAATTCATTTGATATTGAAGAAACAATGGTATTCTGGCCATTTCAATGGTGGTGTGCAAGTCTTATAAGAAAGCCCCGCCAAGTGTACACTTGTTGCTGCTTGGTTGGGCAGTTAGGGGTATGGAGTGAAAAATGAGCCAATGACTACCATCGAATGATTCTGAATGGTTGGGAGAGCTAGTCTATATTAGGACCCTAAGAGTTGAAGCAATGTACTTTAGCATTCGTTACTCTTAACTCTGTTTCTCTATCTGTTCCCCTTTTAGCATCCTTTCCACAACTTGGCACTGCTGGAAAAATCAGTGCTTAAAGCCTTTAGCTTAGAGACAGCAAGTGATCTGGTCCATTCATGTATCCTTTTGATCTTTACTTTTGGAAAACATGCTTTAATGCTGAGAAAGCAACTTTTGATGCTAAATTTAGCTTTTAGAACCATGATTTCTTTAAAACAGAACAAGCCCTTTTTTAGAGTCTGTATTTGGAAATTACTATCCAAGTCAAGTCAGGCATTCCTTGAAAACAATGGCCTATCTATCGCTAGTTTCATACTGAAAATTTAATTTTTTATTTGATCCTTTATTATGTAAGACATAGCTTAATGTCTGTGAGCCATTACATATTGTCGTGCTCTACACACTACTGCAAAAAGTTTAGACTCCTGCATACATACCTTGCTGACTTCCAGTTAGATACCTTATTACATTTGGTGTAGAAATCTACTGGAGTCAATGAAACTAGTATCGGACATTCTTTTAATACTAGTTTGTAGTAATGGATTCATGCTTTTATATTATTATAATTATAATATAATATAATATTACTTAAACTTAACTAATAAATGCCATATCGACTGCAGGTGAGATCTATAATATTAGATGTCAAGGTCTGGGAGCCTACTATCATGGAACTCTTTCGTGCGCTGGGTAATGCTTATTGTAACTCTGTGTGGGAGGAATTTCTTCAACTTTCAGGTGAAAGGTAATGCTCGTTTAGATCAACTATGCATGCTATGTGCAATTACTTTATTTTTTATAGCTTCTGCATAATTTCTTGAAAAATTAGAAAATCAAGGAATAGATTTCGGATTTGTTTTCACAATGCATGGAGCTACTTACCATGTAGTTTCAAAGATCTTATCGCTCTTGGCATCTCCTCTTTTTACTTAATAATATACTTATAGCCAAAGGGTGAGAAAAGGCATGCAACTCTCATATATGTGCATTTTTATCAACGTACTTGATAAAAGATATTTTTTGAGGGTTCACAGTGGACTTTCTCTCTCTCTCTCTCTCTCTCTCTATATATATATATATATATATATATCATTTGATCAAGCGGCTTCATATTCTAGGAAACGTACATGATAAAAAGAAAACAAACGTAGGACCATATAGGCAACCCAGAGGGTGAATTGGGAAGTGCGGAATAAAACCCGAACTTCGAAATTTCTTTTGAAACCCTCTGTAATAAGTTATCTCAAATCTCCAATTGTTGTTAGTTAAAAACAAAGAAATAAACAAAGGAGATAAAGGGAAAAAGATACAACACACACAAGTTTAATAGTGGTTCGATACAGCCTCAATACTGTTCTACGTCCACTCCCAAAGCCTTCACCGGCTTGGAATTCCACTAACCAATCTCCTTGCAGGGTAGGGAAAACACTCGCACACAGATCTCCCCGAGATCAACCACACTCTTCTTGAAGAGTATGAGAAACACTTAACACACTCTCTTTGCAGAGTAGGAGAAACACTCAACCAAAGTTTAGGGCCTCAATTCCCTTCACCATACAATCACAAGAGGTGATTCACAATTGCTCAAAGGCCAAAACACAAGTTACCTCTTTACAGGCGAATATGCAAGTTGTAGCACTGTTGATACCCTTTGCTTAGTGGCTCATGCTCAATGGATGTTTAGATATGCAAGTTCAAGCTCTTTTCTCTCAGCCTCTTTTGCCTACTAGCTCATTAGATTTGCAAGTTGAAGCACATAGGCGGTGGAATATTTCACGATATTAGCCCGACAGAGTTTCCATGTATTTGCCCGAAAGTCTCTTGTTGAAACTCAGGCCATTCCACTATTTATAGGCCATATTCCAATAGTAAAAAAAAACTAGCCGTTATGATTTCAAACGGATCTATTTTTTGAACTCCAGTCGACCGCTGCTGTGTAGATTGCGAAGAACACCTCTTGGACATCCTCCTGATGATATGCTGGTCGACTGACCTTGCATCTGTCTGCATAAGGGTGCTCTCGGTAACCAGCGGATCATTACTGGTTGTCCGCTCTGTTCAGAGTCGGTCAGTCACCACTGCAGTAAATGTTCTTCTTTACTTTTTAAAGCATATCAATCACTTGGACATATTTCCAGTAGGTTCTCATACCTTGCCATGTGAACCAAAATAAGATCCATTTAGGTTACCATAGGGCTAACTTTGGTATAAAGTATCAGTACATACAGTATTGTATCAGCCGAAACGTCTCCATTTTTTTTTTAAAAATGGACTGTCTCAAATGGTATCGAAATGTATTGGCCGATACGATACGGTACAACCAATACATATTGATACCATCGATACGCCTGATAAAGGGTTCTATGGGTTGCTTTAATACGTATCAGTATGTATCGATATGTATTGGCTGATACGGCTTGATACATACCGATACAATCGATACAAACCATAAAAAAGCCATTTTGAGTCATAGACTCGATACAACACTCATTAAGGATGAAAAAAGAAGGGAAACTCCCAACCTAGAGTTTGAAATCTTCCATTTAACCAAGTTTTTTCACGCTTTTGGAGTTGGGGCTTCTGATCGATACTAAAAAATGAATCAAGGAGTGCTACAACATCATCCTTTGCATCATCCAACAAACTGAGATTAGAGATTTAAGGAGATTTCACAAAAAAAGGTAAGTTTTCTTAAAAATGGTCAAGATACACATGGAAATACACTTTTTTGCTCCAAAGTGAATTTCCATATGTATCTTGACCATTTCCGTGCGTATCTGTAGTATACAATACGTCTATTAAAATCATCCTTTCGATACGATACCCGATACCCGATACCCGATACTTTTTTTTTTTTTAACCCAAACTTAACTGGGACCCGGGGCAGCCCCTAGAATTTTATTAATCAATCAAAAGAATCAAAGAATACAAGGGGGGGACATCCCGCCTTACCCCTTTCCCGATCATTTAACCACTCCAGTACACCCTCATCGAACTGACCCATACAAGCGAAAAGGAGACCTGCTAGAACCTGAAAACTAGCAACCTAGCCTTGTCTTCCCTAATGATCCTTGCAAAGCTCCCCCCAGGCAGGCAGTCTTGGGAGTAGGTGAGAGAAGCGCTTGTATCACAAGCTTTTCTAGCCAGCCAATCTGCCGCTCTGTTGCTTTCCCGAAAGGCGAAGGACACTGTGGCCCGTGTCTGAATGACCAGTGCCAAAACCTCCTGGAACCAGTACCATCCTTTCCATAAGTTACATCTCTTGAGGTTGACCATACTTACAGTAGTAGCCGAGTCAGAGTTTACCACCACGTCTGCATGTCCTAGCTCCTGACATAATTTCAAGCCATCCCTTAATGCTCTGAGCTCCGCTATGGCATTAGTGCACTCTCCATAGAAATTTGCAAAGGCTGCCAGCACCACACCTAAGTGGTCCCTAATCACCCCTCCTCCCGCACCAATCCCTGGGTTTCCTTTACAAGCTCCATCAACATTTAATTTCACAGACCGCAAAGGGGAACGCCAATAGATCGGAAGGGGCTGTTTCATCGTTGCCCGAGGGGCCACTAGTCCAAAGCACTGAAGAATTAAGGTATCCCTAGGGGACCCCAAACCACCAACCTTAGGGGGATACTGAACCTCCCTTACCCATCCCTTGATATGTTCAATGATGGAGGCTGCACTACGACGTTTCTCCTTATGCCTTCTGTTATTCCTCTCTTTCCAAAGTTCCCAGACAATCAGCGCCGACAAAATGCCAATGTAGTCATTGAGGCTCTTGTGACTCCCTGCGCCTTGCCAGAATAAAATCCGACTTCTAACATCCTGTGTGGGCAAATAAGGGATGTCCAAAAGCCGTGAAAAATACTTCCATACCTTCGTTGCCGTTCCGCCAGCACCCAAACAGTGGTTTGCGGTTTCCCTCCTTGGCTGTCCGCAACAATTGCATCTTGATGCTAAGGGGATGCCAAGGGCCATAAGAGCATCATCAATGGGAATTTTACCCACTAGAAGCTGCCAAACAAAAAACCCCAATTTCAAAGGCACCGACTGATTCCAGATACATTTAGCAAAGGATCTTTCGGGGTCCCTCTGCCTGACTTCATTCCATGCTGATCTAGAGGAGAAACGGCCATCACTCACCGGAGTCCAAATCAACAAGTCATCCCTGTTAGAGAGCGTAAAGTCCCCTGACCTGATGCAGTCCCTGATTGCCTCTGAATCGATGAGGCTTAGGATTTCCTCCTTCTAGGCCTCCTCATCATTAACTGCATCTTTAACACACAGGTTCACATCCACCAGCAAACCGTTATCCACGAAGTTTGAGAGGGCCAACTCCCACCCAGTTATCCAGCCAGAAATAGATGTTGCCAACCCCAATCAACCACCTAGACCTCTCCATAACAAACCCCTTGAACTCCATGGTGTTGCGCCAGGTTTTAGATTCTGTCCCAATCCGCCCTGCCCAAGGGACATGCAAATTTTTGAAATACTTGGCCTTGAAAAATTCACTCCACAGTGTTTGCTCTGACAAAACCTTCCAAAACTCTTTCAATCTGAGAGCAGTCCCCACATCTTGTAGCAGTCTAACACGAAGACCCCCTTCCGCCATAGGCCTACAAACCTTCTTCAACTTATCCAGTGTCTGCGATTGTCCCATTCAGAGCTGCCCCAAAGAAAGTCAGCAAAGATCTTGTGCAAACTACGCAAGACCGCTTTCGGAGGGTCCAGAGTAGCCAAGATATGAATTGGCATGGAAGAGAATACATGCTTCAAGAGCGTCACACGGCCCCCAGAGGACAGCAACCTACCCTTCCACCCCGCCACCTTACTTCTGATCTTCCCTACTAGCCCATCAAAGAGATTAATCTTCATTCTTCCCGACCACAGGGGGGCTCCAAGGTAAGTGATAGGAAGGGACTTCCTGGGGAACCCAGTTACCACCCCCACCATATGTGCTGCAGCCATTGCAGCTTTGTCGCCGAGTACATAGCAGCTCTTCTGCCTATTAACCAGCTGGCCAGAGAACCCTTCGTACCTGGTGATGAAGCCCATAATCTGCTTGAGCGAGCTCTTCAATCCCCTGGAAAAAATAATGGTGTCATCCGCAAAGAGGCTATGTGAAATTCCTGGACATCCCCTCGGAAGCCTATAATAGGCTGCCAGGCCATCAACAAACAATCCTTTTAAACCCCTGCTAAGCACCTCCTTTGCTAGAATAAATAGTGCGGGGGAGAGGGGGTCTCCCTGTCGCACCCCCTGGAAGATTTAAAGAAACCCGACTGTTTGCCCCCCAAAACAATTGAGAACCAGCAGTTCTCGACCGTCTTCTTAATCAGGGCTATCCACGCCTCACTAAAGCCAAACCTTTCCAAGACAAGCCAGAGGAACTCCCACTCCAGGCGGTCATAAGCCTTGGCCATCCTACTCCTCTGCCACCAAAGATGGAAGTAGCCCTGCCAGTCTAGTGGTAATAATCTTTGCCAGGATCTTGTAGGAGAAGTTACACAAACTAATAGGCCGAAAATCTGCCATCACCTACGGATTCTCTTTTTTAGGGATGAGCGCCAGATTGGCCGACGTGAAGCTTCTTGGGAGGACCCCGGTTGTGAAAAAATCCCAAACAGCCTCCCACACATCATGCCCCACTAACTCCCAACAGGCTGAGAAGAAAATCCCTGAGAAGCCGTCAGGGCCTGGAGCACTGTCCCCAGACAAGGCAAAAACTGCCGTCCTCACCTCCTCCATTGATGGAATCCACAGTAGGAAGGAGTTGTCCGCATCAGAGAGCACCCTGGGAATCAAAGCCAATAACCCCTCATCCACTACACACCCTTGAGAAGTGTAGACTCTCGAGAAGTGTTGCACTGCCTCCGCTTGAATCGCATCGGGGTCCGAGATCCACTCTCCCCCTCCTCTAATTTTGTGGACACCAGCTTTCCTTCGTCTTACCTTTACTAAAGAATGGAAGAATTTTGTGTTTCGATCTCCCTCCTTCAACCAGGTTGCCCTAGACTTTTGCCTCCAGAAAATTTCCTCTTGCAACAGAACCCCCTGAAGAGCCTCCTTGGCTGCTTGCAAAGCCCCCCTAGCCTCCTCACTGTTGCACTGGTCTGATTCTGCCTCTGCCCTGCTAACACAGTCCTTTGCATCCCTGACCCTCTGATGGATGTTGCCAAACACCTCTTCGTTCCAACGACACAGTGCTCCGCGAAGACCTTTAAGCTTTAGAAACAAAACACAGAGCGGAGAACCCACAACCGGCTTCTCCCACTGGCTCTTGACAAACCCCATGAAATTCGGATGCAACAGCCACATCTGTTGGAATTTAAAGGACGAGAAACCCCGGTCACCACTGATTGCAAAGGATACCCCAATAGGGGCATGATCTGAACAAGTCCGGTTAAAATGAGTGACCTCAGTCCTTTGGTAAGTCCCAGGCCACTCCGCATTAACAAGGAAGCGATCCAATCTGGCCAAAACCCTTCTGGTGCCCTCTTGGTTATTTGACCAGGTGAAAATACTGCCAGTGTAACCCGCATCCATGAGACCAGCCCCACTAACAAAGCTGCCAAACTCCTCGAAGGAGTGAGAACAAGTAGGGCGACCCCCCACTGTTTCCATCGGGGCAGCCACTACATTGAAATCGCCCCCCACCGCCCAAGGCTCATCAATAGATCTGGAGAAAGCGTCCAAGCTAGACCACAATTCCCTCCTCTCAGTTGCCGTGCACAGCCCATGCACAAAGGAAATGAAAAAACTTCCCACCCTTGCATCAACACATCTAAGGGTGACGTACTAGTTGTGCTCCTCCACCATTGTTACCTGCACTGACTTCCTCCAAAAAATCCACAATCTGTCCTGGATATGCCTGGAATCCAATCCAATCCTTCTCATAACCTTCTGCCCCTTAGTCTTCTGCGCTTTAGGTTATGCAATTGCAACCCAGTCAATATTATGCTGACTCACTAAAGCTTTCAGCCGCCTTGAAGTTGGCTTGTTTCCTATTCCTCGAGCATTCCAAAACAAGCAATTCATTGGGAAACAGTTTGGAGTGTGTCTATCGATCCCATGGACCTTGTGATGCGCTGGTTCGGCTCCACCCTGGCTGGCCTACCCCGCCTTGTCTTCCTGATTTTCTTCCTCTTGTAAACATTTCCCGCCCTGAGCAGCGTAGCACGAGTAGACACTTGCCTTGTTCGTCTCTCTGCCCGCGCCCCCGAAGGCTACCTATTTCAACTGTTCGCCGAACTTTGCTTTCGATCACAGCGTTGAATCTTCGAAAACTTTCCAACAAGGCCTCTCGGTCCAAGGTGGGAGCAGGCAACTCCGCCACCTGGGAATCGTCCCTGGTGCGCCTAGACGGGTCCCTATGCCGAAAGAAAAATGTAGAGTGCTCCCCCACAGATTGCGAACAGCCTCCACTAGCAGCTGACCCCCTGGAAACCCAATCCGAGGCACCTTCAAGCACCCCTAAGTCCTCCTGAGATTGCATCTCCAACCCCACATCACTGCCCAACTCACACTGCCCATTATTCACGCCAACTCCATCAATATCGATTGGAGCCTCCTTTAAAGAAAGATCACCCACCGCAAAAGGCTGAACCCCCGTCACCTCCTCCGACGCCGGCAGTGCAAAAGTCCCTGCTGCCCTTCCTTCCTCGGCTACCCTTGGCTCTCCAATGGTCGGGACACTCACCGGAAGCACACTACGATCCTCCTCAACACCACCCATCGCGCCATCCCTGGCTGTTGCAAAGGCACCAGGTTGCCTCCATTGGCCAGACCGTCTTTGAGGACCTTGTCGTTGGGCAGTCATCGACAGCCTCCTCTCCTCACCCCGTGAAGTTCCTTCCCCAGTCGGAACACACTCCATTGCTGTCCCTGTTGCCTGTCTGAGCATGGAGCGCTGGAACTTCCTCACGCCGTTCCCGCAAGCTCGCAGTGACATCCGGCTGAGTTGCAGCCCCTCCTGAATTTCGAGCTTTCCTGCAAACTTCCTTCACATGGCCTAACTTTGAACACAAAGCGCAGTACACAGGCAGCTTCTCATAAACCACCCTCTGGTAGAATCCCTCTGCTCCACACCCAATCCAGACCTTTGATGGCAGCTCACACCTGAGATCAACCTCCACGCAGAACCTAGCCTCAACTGTCCTTGTAACAACAGCAGTCGCGCGATCTACCTTCAATAGCTTCCCTATTGCACCAGCGATTGAAACCAGGAAATTTCCTTGGTAGAAATTAATGGGCAGGCCCGGCATCGAGACCCACACAGGAACCAGGGGTGACTCCCAACCAGAAACGAAAGCAGACGACCACTTCAGGAACCGAAAGAGAAACCGCTGAATATAAACTTGCTCCTTTAGCCATACCTTCACGAAATCTGCCATTGCCGAGAAACGCAGCAAAACGTGATGCCTGTCCAATGTTGAGACCACCACATTACCCTGCACAAAAAGACTTTTATGGAGTAAGGACTTAATCGCGTATAGCGAAGGTCTTCCATGGCTGCACTTGGCGATCAGCGTAGACGAGAAAGCCTGCTCTGAGAGATCGATTTCCTCCTTCGAGAAGAACACCACAGGTTCTCCATAGAATGATGATGGCTGCTTCACCGAGATGTCCACTTGGGACTTTGCAGAGAAAGAAGGGGCCAATGAACGAGACACCACAGTTGCGAAAGAGGGAGCAGACCCACCCGAGGCAACCCCACGATGAGGAGGATCAGGTGGGTGCTCCTCTCGAGGAGGGGGACCCTCCATACCCGATACCGATACTTTAAACCTTGAGTACACCACAAAAATAAGCTATTTTGTTGTTTTCAGTTGTTTCACTGCATGGTTCAGACCCAATTTGATGCAAAGATTAAAATCCATCACATTGATAATGGCAAGGAATTTATGGAAGGTCCCTTCTAATCGTACCTTGCTGATCAGGATATCCTTCATCAAATCAGCTATGCTAATACCCCTTCTCAGAATGGTGTTGCTGAACGCAAAAATCAGCACTTGTTAGAAGTGACAAGATCCCTTATGTTTTCTATGAATGTACCTGCCCGTTTTTGGAGCAAGGCTATTCTCACTGCTTTACCTGTGTTTTACCTTTCCATTGTCCCCTTGATGTGCTTTTAGGCTTGTCCTCCTTCATTGTTCCTTCAAGAACCTTTGGCTGTGTTTGCTTTGCTCGTAATCATGATCTTCATAGGAAACTTGATCTCCAGGATCTCAAGTGTATTTTCCTTGGCTATTCTGCTACACAGAAAGGTTATAAGTGTTACCATCCTCCTTGTCATCTTTTGGTAACCATGTATATTGTTTTTCATGAGTCTGAAGCCTATTATTCTTTATCGTCACCTCTTCAGGGGGAGAGTGTTCTCCATGGGGAATATGTGGCGCTTGTTGCTCCTCTTGATATTCCAATATTTCACGCTGATGATACTGGTGCTATTGAAAAAAATACTGTGGTTGAGAAGGAGAATCTTCCTATTCAAGGGGGAGATTGGACCTCTACAGGTGTATGTTCGTACACCTATTCGTTGTCCTCAAAGGAAGCAAGTAGATACCACCACCACTGTGTCACGTCAACCGTCAATCTCTGACCCATGTTGTACTGCACCTTCTGGTTATCTCTTTTCTCCTGGTGATTCTTCTCTTAACTTACCTATTGCTGTTCGAAAAGGAATCAGGTCTTGTACTCAACATCCTATCTCTAATGTTGTTTCATATAAATCTCTTTCGACTTCGTATTATGCTTTTGTCTCTTCCTTGTCTTCCGTTTCCCTTCCTCAGAATTGGAAGGAGGCACTAGCGGATTCTCTTTGGAAAAATGCTATGCTTGAAGAGATGAGGGCACTTGGGAGATGGTTTCTCTTCCTCTAACAAAGAAACCTGGGGTGCAAGTGGGTATTTACAGTTAAACAAAAAGTGGATGGAATAGTGGACAAATACAAAGCCAGACTGGTTGCCAAAGGCTTTACCCAGACCTATAGGATAGATTACTAGGAGACTTTTGTTCCAGTTGTGAAGATGAATACTATCAGAGTTATCCTCTCTTGTGCAGTCAACTTTGGATGGGAACTGCAACAATTGGATGTGAAGAATGCATTCCTCCATGGTGAGCTTGAGGAGGAAGTGTATATGGAGATTCCTTTTAGGTTTCTTCCGAGGGGGCACAAGGAAATATTTGCAAATTGAAGCCGACATTATATGGACCAAAGCAGTCTCCTAGGGATTGGTTTGGTCGTTTTCAGAAGGCTATGATTTCAGTTGGATAGCTTGAGTAGGAAGTGTATATGGAGATTCCTTATAGTTTTTCTTCCAAGGGGGCACAAGGAAATATTTGCAAATTGAAGCCGGCATTATATGGACTGAAGCAGTCTCCCAGGGATTGGTTTGGTCGTTTCCACAAGGCTATGATTTCAGTTGGATACAGGCAAAGCAATGTTGATCATACTTTGTTCATAAAAAAATCAGGCAATCACATTACTATACTTATTGTATATGTTGATGATATTGTTGTCACTAGAAGTGATCCTACTGAAATATCTCATCAGAAGACCTATTTGGGAAAGGAATTTGTGATTAAAGATCTGGGAAAGGTTTGGTATTTCCTTGGTATTGAGGTTGCTCACTCCACTCGCGATATCTTCTTGTCTTAAAGGACCCTTGATCTCTTATCAGAGACCGGGATGTTAGGCTGCAAACCTACAAATACACCTCTTGAGGCTAATGCTCATCTCAAAAGTAAGGATGGTGAGCCAATTAATAAGCTGCTATCAGAGATTGGTTGGGAGATTGATCTATCTTTCACATACTCGACCAGATATTGCTTATGTTGTAAGTTTGGTTAGACAATATATGCATGATCCCTATTCTACACATTTATAAGTTGTGTTTCGGATCCTTTGTTATCTGAAGTTAGCTCCAGGGAAAGATGTGTTTTTTTTTCTTCCTATGGTCGCATGCGTGTAAGGTTCAAGAACTCGGTGTCGATACTGGTTTCGACTAGCTAGAAATTGAGATTTCCAAGGTTTCAACCATATCTCAGTCGAAACTTGGTACTTTCTCTAGGATAACTCAAAATCTTGGTTTTGAGGCCTATAAGTTGTTTCTTTGCCCTGATTCTTGTTGTGATGCCTACTTTTGACATTTTGAACCTAATCCATGCATTAGTTTCACAAAGAGAACACTGAAAATAATACTTGTGATTTTGACCCAAGTTTGATAGTATATATTGTTCTTGAACATCATATCAAATAAGGTTTGACCGGAACATAACTCCTTCAATATAAATCGGATTTAAGCAATCTTGGATCACAAACCTATCCAACAAATCCAAGATTGCTTAAATCTGTTTTATATTGAAGGAGCTATGTTTTGGTAAAAAAACTTAATTTGGAGTGCTCTGAATGGAAATAAATTTTTAGAAAAAAAAATGAATATTTTACTATTGTTTTGGTTCTTAGCAATGTTTTATCATATTAAGATATATGGAATTTTTAGATTTGAGAAAAAAACTAGCATTTAAAAGTTGAAAATCTACCACCGAAAATCCAGTTTTTGTTCTTGAATTGGTGTGTTGACTTTTTATCCTTTTAGAATTTATTTTTTAACTATTTTTATTGGATTCAAATAGGGGGTATTTGCTTATTCATGAATAATATCTTAAGTAAATGTTTCATGTCACCCCCTGATTTTTAAATGAAACTCAGATCACCCCCTGGTTTTTGAAAAAACTCAAATCACCCCCTGGTTTAGACCCCAATATGACAAATTAGTCCCTACCGTTAGTTTTATGCTGTTAGGTGATGATGTCAGCCAGTTAAATAATTTAAATCCTTAAACTACACCTGACCAATGTTGAAGATGAAGGAAGGGTAGGTAGTATTGTAAATTTAATTCTAATGTTTTAGTACAAGGGTAAAATAGTCTTTCACACCAATAACTAACAGCAGACTAACACAGTTACTGTAGAGGGGGTGATTTGAGTTTTTTCAAAAATCAGGGGGTGATCTGAGTTTCATTTGAAAACCAAGGGGTGACGTGTAATTTACCCTTACTTAAATGATATTTCACATAAATAAGTGTCTGTCCTAGTTTCGAGCCAGGTTTCCTCAAGTTTCGATGGAGAAGTGAATTTATATAGGTATTCAGGTTGAAACTTGCGAAATTACTGAAACAGTGTTGAAATCATGCAAAATCCATCGAAACAATTTGACCCTTAACTCGTTTTTTTTTTTTGTTTTTTTTTTTTTTTTAAAACCCGAATATTACGTGGGACCCGGGCCAGCCCCTAAAAGTTTATTGATAATCCAAAAATAATAAAGAATACATGGGGGGGGACATTCTACCTTAACCAACCCATTGAGCAAGCACTCTCAAGTCCTCACTGTCACTCCTTACCCCTACAAGGGGAACAAAATCACAAGTGCTATTTCCTGAGAATCGGTAGTCCAGCCTTGTCCTCTCGAAGAATATCCTGGAGCATCCCGGAAGGTAGGAAGCCCTGATGGAAGATGTTAGACGACCCAGAGTCGCAAGCAAGGTTTGCCAACCAATCAGCTGCCCTATTGCTTTCTCAAAACGCAAAGGTCACAAAGGCCCGGGCAGAAGAAACCAACTCCAGCACCTCCTGGAACCAATACCACCCCTTCCACAAGGAACACCTCTTTTGGTTTACCATTTTGACTATGGACTCGGAGTCCGAGTTAACCACCATGTCGAAAATACCTAATCCTTGGCAGGAAGCCAAACCATCCCTCAATGCTCTGAGTTCAGCTATCGAATTGGTACAGGCACCATAGAAGTTTGAAAAGGCTGCCAGGACTACACCATTCGAGTCCTTGATGACCCCTCCAACCCCTCCATAGCCCGGATTGCCCCGACAAGCACCATCCACATTGAGTTTTACCGAAGTGAAGGGAGGACACCAATAAACTGGTAAGGGGCATGTCAGCTTGGGTGTTGGGGCCAAGAGCCCAAAACACTGTAAAATCAACCTATCCCTTACTGACCCCAACCGGCCAACCTTGGAGGGTCGCTGAACCCAAGGATTTAAGTATTGGTATCGGGTATCGTATCGGTCAGGCGATTTTAAGAGACGTATCGTATCGTATCGTATAGGAGATATGTATCGATCGGTGCAGAAACACATGAAAATGATCAAAATACACATGAAAATACACTTTTGGACACAAAAAACAATATAAACAAGCAATTTGTGTCATATATCATGCATATATACTAAGAATTGTGAATAATCAATAACTAGACAAGTGCGGCACTTTGAAATTGTTATAAAAGATTAAAAGATGAAATTCCTTACATGTAGAGTCACTTTATTGCCATGAAGAATGTCGGGGTGGATCAAACTCATGTCTGTAAGGGTCTTCAACAATAGGAGCGACTAGGATGATGTTGTGTCTGTCCGAACATAAGCACAATATCGAGCCACTAAAATATCGATGGTAGTGTACTCTCCCACTCATAGTAGAATCGTGTGTACTGCTCTGGAGTGGCTAATGTCACGAAAGCACTAGGTTGTGCTTGTGCTTGATTCTCTCCGTATCCATAACTTCCATACCCTACAGAAGCCCCATGTCCATAGCCTGAAGAAGAACCTGATGCATAATGCCCATGGCCTAATGAAGCACCAGCATAATCAAAACTAATGCTAAGTGACTCCATGCCACTCATAAGCACATCACTATCATATGGATTGTGGGAACGCTTGGCAGACTTGCCCTTATGCAGCTTCCGCGAGTAAGTCTTATGGCCAACAGGCTAAGGACCATGATCCATATCTTGGGTAGTATGTGTGTATCCTGCCTCACATGTGAACTGAACCCCAACACGATGTTGTGAAGCCTTATGGCCACCATCACCATCACCATCATCATCACCATCGTCGTCTTCATCCTCATCATCAACATGTTGAGTTCCTCCATACGGATGACCTGACCTCGTCCTCTTAACTAAACCTTCTTCAGAGCTACTTTCATTTTCTTCAACATTAGGACAAGGATCTTGTGATGGTAGCTGTGTTGCATCCTCATCCATCTGTTGAATGATGCTCTCTATCACTGGATCAGGTTTGGTTGTCTGGCGATCCTCACTTAATTGATCCATCACCAATACCTTATTGGTATCCTCTATCTATGCTCTAACTGGATCTTCATCATCAAGTAGGTGGTTGATGTCGATTGGGTTGACATCTACATCAATCTCCTTCTCTTTCCAGCTCTAAATATTTAAGCTTCAGCTTCATGTTGTAATGGACATACACTAGCTTCTCCAACTTTGAATAACTGAGACGATTCCGGGGTTTGGTGTGTATCAACCCGAATGTACTCCAGTTACATTTGCAGCCACTAGAGGATGCCGTCAGGGATAACACTCGAATTGCAATTCGGGTTAAGGGTGGAGCACTAGTACCCCCATAATTGAGCCACCAATCAGCTGCACAATAATAAATGAAATATTAAAAGACAAAACCTTAAAACAAATTTTAAATGATATAATAAATTAGGTAAACCTAACTTACCTGGGCGTTGTGTGCTCCTAGCATGGATAGCCATTCTATCAGCAAAACCACGAGTGGCCTCCCGAAAATACTTAGCCTAGAGAGGTATTAAAAAAAATAAAATGTTAGTTCCACTTCCACCAATCACTCTATTCTTGGTTTCAATCATTTATACAACTAATTTAGCTCTAACCTCATCCATGGCAAGTGTGGCCTTTGCTACATCTGGCTCCATTCTGTTCACAACATTCCTTAGGGCACGCAATAGATCCGGTCTACACCCTATATCATTGGAGTATTGGATATCCGGATTCAAATAATATGCTGCACATGATTTGTAATGGATGGTTAGAAACCTAGAAATTCTAATAATAAATAAATAAATAGTAATTTACTAACTACTAAGTGTTTAAAATGAAACCAAAGTCATATACTTATAAGATTACCTGCCCAATGAACATCTTGAACCAACATATTTTCCCATCGATCGGATATAATCTTCAAATACTTCTTGTTTGATGTTGGGTTATTCTCATGTATTTTTCTCTTCACACATCCCATGGCCTCTACCATCTTACCCATGGTCTGCTCTTTATCCCCATCAACCTCTCGAAGCAGACAAAAGAGTGGCATCATAACATTATAAAGTCGGCCCAACGCAGCCCAAAACTTTGAGGAGGTGACAAGATCTTGAACAAATCTCCCAATTTCAAACCTTGCATAATTGCTAGTCAACCACTCAATAGAGGTGAACATCTGTAGCAGCCCATGCTTTTGGGAAATGAGGCTATCAATTGCAATGTAATTTGTTGCAAATCTTATTGTTGCAGGCCTCACTAAATCCCCTTGTGTGTAACTCCTCATCAATGCCAAAACCCAACTATGGTTGTAAATAAAGTTGGTGATTTTCCTTGCATTACCAACCAACTTTTGGACCTTGGGCAATTCTCCTATGTCCTTGAACATCAAATCTATGCAATGAGCTGCACATGGTGTCCAAAATAGATATTGCCTCTTTAACATAAGCAACTTACCAGCCTTCTTGAAATTTGCTGCATTGTCAATTACTACTTGGACAACATTTTCTTCTCCTATGTCCTCCACAACTTCATCCATTAACTTGTACAAGTAATTGGCGTCTTTGATTTCACTAGATGCATTGACCGACTTGTGGAAGATCGTCCTTCCATCACAGTAGATAAGAAAATTGATGATGGATAATCTTGTTGGTCCACTCCATCCATCACACATGATGGTCACTCCATTTAGTGGCCACTTCTCCTTGAACCTTTCCACATACTCATGCACCTCTTGGACAATTTCATCCAAGTAAGGCTAGCAATCTCATGAGGTGTGGGTGGTTTAACATTTTTCCCACACCACTGAATCTCCTTTACCATGGCCTTGAAGTGGGGATCTTTGGCCTTATGTGGTGGAATCATAGAACTGTGGAACCATCTGGAGATTGCTCTGCCTATCTTTTTACTAAGTGTTTTGGGTTGAAAGCTTTCTTCAATCCTCTGTTGGCCAGCATCCCTTGGTCTATAGACATTAGGATCCATGTCTCTGATATCTGGGCTCTTCTTTCTCTTACCCTTTCCACTCTTTGTAAACCGGTCAAACATCCCCTTCACACTAGTTACTCTGCTAAGGCCAACCGGCTGCTTACCCTTACTTAGAGATGGACGACAAGAGGAGCCAACACCAATATCTACAGGGCCCTGCTTGGGTCGAGCTGATTGACTTCTAATCAATTGCTCAGCTCTCCATTGTTGCTCTTTTGCTTCATGTCTTGATTGTTTCATCGCCAATGCCAACTCTGGGTCCTCCTCTGCTTCCTTATCCGATCCTTCATAATCTTCAAAATCTTCCATCAAATTTTCGACCAATGCATCAACATCATCATGTGCTTGCTTGGATTTTTTATTGGAATCTCTAAGGTGTTTTTGCATTACCCTACTTAACTCTACAGGGCACTTTGTACACTTGGAAACATTTCCATATCCTCCTGCCATGTGCTCTTTTTGCCAAGTTACCCCACCTCCAAGATGTTGGGTGTCACAGAAGTTGCACTGTGTATGCAATCTATTATTGTTTATTTTGGTACAATAAGACCACCTAATGTCTTGTTGTCGCGGTATCGTCCTAAATACCAAACAAAAGTAGATAACTATATAAGATATATATTAAACAATATTCAAATCCACACATCAATAATTTATTATTTATACAAGTATAGACAGACATTATGATGCATGTCATGCATTGCATCATTTTCATGTATTTACTACCTAGCAAAGTTGACCTAAACAATATTTAAACATTTTTATATTTTCTACAACTAGTTACACATTATTTACTTTTTTAAATAATGAAAAAAAATGACATAATGTACTACATATATGAATCTAAGTCTTTGATTCTATTTCAGCCAATTATACATTTTATCAAACTATAATGAAAGAGTATAGATGGAAAAATCAGATTTTTTATAGTTTTTTAAGTATTTTATAAATTCAGAAAATACCCAAAAAATAAAAAAAAAATACAGATTTTAGGGTAAATGTATAATCTTCTTGGGATGTCATACATCTATACATAATGTACTCCATATATTATAAACATTACCATTTGTTTTAAAGATAAGAAAAAAAAAAATTCATTTTAAAGAAGGAATTTTTGGTTTTGGGTAAAAATGGTCAAAGAAACATGGATTTGAAACCAAATCTTTGTAAATGCATACAAAGAATGCAATTTCTATGTTTGTTTAACATATTCTCTTTGATTCATACCAAAAAACATACCAATAATCAAAGATTAAAGCAAAAGATTCAAGTTGTTTTCAAAAAACTTACCTAACCCTTCAAGAACAGCTTTTGAATTCGAATGTGGGCTGTTAGATCCACCAAATGATGTGATTTCAGCTCCTCTAATTCGTTTTTGGCAAAGAATTGAAAGCCCTCAAGAAATCTTACCCAAAAAGCAAGTTTAAATGTGTTTTTGGAAGGGTTTCTCAAAGCTGGGAAGAGTTTTTTTCCGCCAGGACTGTTAGAAATCGAGTTTCAGGTGACAAGAATGAAATGGCCATGTGTTTTTTAAGTTAACGATACGTATCGAGACGTCTCGAGTCGTCTCGATATGTATCGTTATGTATCGGTCGATACATATCGATACATATCGAGACGACTCGATACGTCTCGATACGTATCGTTTTTTAAATATAATAAAATAATATTTTTTAAAAACTCTCGGCTGTATCGATACGTATCGATCGTATCGTATCGTATCGGTACGTCTCGGTCGATACGTCTTGATACAGTCGAGACATTTGCATTTTTTTAAAAAAAAGATACGTCTCGGCCTGTATCGTGTCAATCACAGCCAATACCTAGACGTATCGGCCAAGACGATACGATACGGTCCGAGACTTAAATCCTTGGCTGAACCTCCTTCACCCCGGCTTTAATGCACTCCACTATTGAAAAGTTAAAAAAAGGAAAAACCCAAATCTCTATTGAACCCCCGCATTCTGAGTTCAGACGAGGAGTAAAGAAACTTTCTCGTTCCTTCATCCCATGATAAAAACCTACTGATTGCAACTTAAAGAAGGACAAAAATAACTAAACAAAAGGAAGTAATTAACGGAGAAAGCATTGGACATGATACCATTTCAATATTATTCTTGATTCATAATATCTCTGTGGTTGGCTCTTCAAATGATTTCCGACTCTTTCTTTTAAAGATGCTTCTCTAGAAATGGGCCAAGGGGAGTGGGCATTGCTGTGCCTGTGAAAAGTAAAGAAAAACAAGTAAAATAAATCCTGACTGCACCATCAGGTGCATTTTGTGTCCATGTGTTTACCTCTGAGCTTGTATAACCAATGTATATGTATGTTCATAAAAGTTACTTGTTGGTTATGTTATCTAGGCTAAACAAACTTGGTGGCTGGAGCATCAACATATTTACAAGACACCCTATTTTTCAACAGTCATAATAATGCTTATTGCATGGCCTTTTTGGACTGCCTAGTTAGAGTAGGCCCTGGGTGACCTTGACTACAGTGTCCATTTTCTAATTGGGTGCAAATTGATGGCTTTTATTTGTTTTGATTCCATGCAGAAGTGATGAGTCAAATGCGGTCTTATTATCTGTTACCAAACCTGGCCCCAAAGACTCTATTTTAAAAAAGGAGAAATATATTCATTCGAAGGTACTTGTTTGGATTCATTACTTTTGTAGTTTTGTTATCTGGATGTAGTTTGTAGTTCTTTTTTCTGTTGATCAGTGCATACGGGTCCTTGTGATATTCCAAAAAAATAAAGTAGTAATCGTGTTAGTGATGAGTTTCTAGAATCCTAAAGGATTAGGCTCATAAACTTAGTTTAAAATCAGAATCACAGAGAATAAGTAATGACCAGAATTAAAAGAATTTCAATAAACTGTAATCAAAAGCTCAGATGTGCCTTATATTCTGATTGAAGATCAGAATCTGATAGGGGAACAAACTGTATAAAATCTGGCCCAGATCTGATGGCCTGATCTGGAAATATGCAAGTATCTTACAGGAATTAAGACACTTGATACAGAAGTTCCAGAACAGAAATAAAAACCAGATTCTAATATATTCAAAACCAGAAACAATTTGTTATCGGCATATCAAACAGAACTCAGAATTCATAACAGGAAACAACCTGATTCTGTAACAGAAGTTTTGAATTCATACTCGAAATTCTAGAATTTGAATAGCAATAGGACTCTAAAGACTTAAAAGTCAAAATCAGATTTTGAAACTGTAGAAATGTTCAAAATAAAATCCGATTGCTAAATCTGAAGTATGATTTGAAGTCTCTGACTTGAGCAATAGAGAAACTGAAATTCCTGCAAGCAAAGTATGCGCAAGAACAGAACAGAAATCCAAAAGTGCTGATCTGATTTGATGATGGATTGGTTGAAGAAGAATGACAGAAAGAAAAATTGACATCAACCAAGTGTCCCACCTGGAACTAGACTGACATCCCATCAGCCAACCTCAGCATTTCACCAAGGGTTAGTTGCATCCCCCAGTTATATTCTGAATCCCACAGAGCAGGAAGAAGGCAAAAGCTAATTCTATCCAACAGAAAAATCGTGGGGGTGGGCTGTAACCCTTACATTGCTTTATAGAAACTGCAAACGTTGAATCATATTGGCTTTAGGAAAGCTATCATCAGCCAATAGGGAATAACCTGGAAAAAGAAATAACCAAAACAGACCAGGATTCTTTCCTATTGCGCAAGATGGAAAGGAAGTCTCCTACCCAAACTAGAGCTTCTAAAGACTGAAGGAAACTAACCAATAACATGACTGGAATTAATAAGGAATATTACAGCCTTTACAAATAAATAAATAAACAAAATATCAGCCCTAAAAGTCTCCCACGATCTGGTTTTGAGTGAACCAGAAACACCCAAGCGTCAAGGCTTGGTCTGAACCAGAACTTAGGTCAAAGAAGAACCACAGGCCTGGTTTAAGTAACTGAGGCCTATTCTGATGCTGGTTTCTGCGCTGGTACTTCAAGGAGCACCTCTTCTCTGCGCCACTTAACTATCAAGAGTAAAATTAATGCAATTTTAGCTGTGTTGATTTCAACAGTTCTAGCCTTTTTATTTTGAATTCCCAGCTAGAACGCTATTCAAAATGTGCAAGGTAACAACGTAAACCAAAAGTGTAGTCACCTTAACCACTAAATACAGCTTACAGAGCAGTTCTCTTCTTTATTATTTTATTTATTTCATTCTATTTTTTTTGGAGATGTGGAGGAAATATTTAATGAGTCGGTGAGAATTCTTGATTCTTTAAATTGTCTATACCAAATAATCTTTTTGCATTGCAATAAGTTAGAATCCTCACATATCTACAATTAAAGAAGTTGCATTTGTAACAATATCAAACGATCTTTAATATTAGTGGAGTACAAAGAAAAGAAGAGGAAAGAGAACTGAGAAGGGAGAAAATAGGAGATCAAGTAGATGGCTCCCTATGCCAGTGAAGGTGAGCAAGGGGGGGGGTCTGCTAGAGATAGGTTAATCTTGCAATGTTTTGGGCTTGAGGCTGCTCCAGTTAAAATTCCTCTCCCCCTCCCGGTTTAGTAGTGTCCCCCTTTTCATTCAGTAAAGCTTAATGTGGATGGGGCGTGTCGGGGCAACCCTGGAGAAGGGGGGGGGGAGGAGGAGTGATTAGAAACACTGGTGGTGCTGTCCTGGCAGCGTTCTCTAACCACTACGGATTGTGCACGAACACTCAAGCTGAACTCAGAGCTTTGAGAGATGGTCTTAGATTGTGCCGAGAGCTGGGTTTCACAGAGGTAGTAGTGAATTCAGATTCAGCCAACACAGTGAGAATGGTGAACTTACGGAGGTGCAGCCTATGGAAAGGTTGGTACTGGTTTAATGAGATTTTAGCGCTGATTGAGGCTACTCAGGCGACAGTGGATTTTGCGTATAGAGAAAGCAACAGGGCTGCTGATTGGTTGGCCAAGCGGGCTTGTGAGACAAGGTCATCGGTCACTTTCCAGCAGGATGATTTGCCCTCAGGAACCTTCCAAGTAATCATCAGGGAGGATAGGGAGGGCCTGCCGGTCCTTAGAGTCTAATGTGGGTGGGGGTTAAGGGGTTACAGGTTGTTCGCATGGGTTTGGGGTAAGGTGGAATGTCCCCCCTTGTATTCTTTATTCTTTGATTATTCAATAAAGTTTTGGGGCTGCCCCGGGTCCCAGGTAAGTTCGGGTTAAAAAAAAAAAAAAAAAGAAGAAAGAAAGTAGATGGTAGAATACCCTATCAAGTGTCACACCCCGGCCCGGTTTATAAGGGCCAAGTGTGACTGGATGTATCTCACATCCAATCAACCCACCAGGATCGCAAGTGCAGTACTCTATTCGCAATTTCATTCATAATAATCAAAATTTAAATGCAGCGGAAGCAATTAAATAAGGCAATAAGACAGTAATAAAGAAGAACTAGTGATAACAGTTATATTTATATGAACATTTATGTACAAGAGAGTTACATTGGTGATTCACAAAAGGAGAACTCAAAGGCCCAAAAAGACTATATACAATAATTACTACAAAAGTGTTATAACAAAAGAGGAAGAAAGAGCCTGATCATTCTTGAGGATCAGGAGAACGCGCAGTCATCGCAGGAACACGAAGCATCGTGCTCAACCAGGAGAGGAGTATCAACTCCATGAGCAGCAGGAGAGTCCTGAGTAGGAGGAATCCTCACAGAAACACTAGCAACAACGAGAGTAGTTTCATCTGTAAGAAAAATAAGGATATTCACGGGGGTGAGCTCTCTACTGAGCCTAGCAAGGGAATACATGCAAACAAACACAATAATTCATGATGCATGTTCTAATCTGGCATGCTCCTAACATGGATACTAAGTCTCATGAGGTATAAGTACTACTGTGATAGATGCTAACCTCGGTCCCGGAAACACATAACCAGACGTCGGTCACCCGAGCGAAACCATTCTATCACGGCGAGGACCCGCTAGTTCAGACATGTCACCAGGCAGCCCAAACAGCAGACCCCCAAAGACCAACCCTACTGTTTATTCCCACAGCGGAGTACACACGCTAACATGGGACAGTGAATGGTACCCCGGCATACCCTTCGGCTGTACCACAGGTTGTCTAACACCTCTTCCCCTGTTGGTAAGGGACGTAGTACTGGGTGATGATATACAACCTAGCCCAGTGCAATCTATTCATGATGGCACATGTATGGATAGCTGAATTATAAAAGTACAGTACTTCACCATCAATAAATTCACAATAACAATAAATATCAATGCAATGCAAAATGCCAATGCAGCCTAGTTCACATGCAGATTCTAGTGCAATAAATACAAGTTAAGAAACTATATGCATCTGAGTAGTTTTAATGATGCATGAAATGGTATTCAAAACAACAGGAAATTAAAGTGATAAACACGCCAAAAATTAAAATCAAGTTCCCTTACCTGTACAGTAGACTAGTCCTAGCCAAATACTTTCCAAAAGATCCAGTCAAGATAGAGAAAATACAGGAATTACAGCCCTAAATCACATACAAATAACATCCATTAGGTTCAAATAGAAGCTAAGGGCAACCCCAAGATACTAGGGCAGCAGGGGCACGAAAAGGAGCAGCCGGATTCAGAGGGATACAGGGCCGGACGTCCAGCTCTAGGCCTGCAACTGCATCTGGCCCTGAGGCCGAATTGGGGGTTTTGCTCCTAATGGTCAGATCTTGACATGCATGCCCTGAATTTCATGATCTAAGTCAATATTAAGGTGGGTCCAACTAACCTCATTAATTAATTTGAAAAATTCAACTCAAATTTTTGGATTTTATCAATCAAACCCAAATTTCATATTTAGGGTTTATGAATTGGCCATTAGAATCAGCAATTGTGTTCAATAGAGGGACAGCCATGAAGATTCAGGTATGGTTGAACCCAAACAACACTAAAACAGTAAGAAATTAGGTGGAACTTCCATTATTTAAGCTTGGATTAAAAGCTTTAATGGCAGAAATCTATTAGGCATGATTAGGCCTGAAGAATAGAGAAAGAGAAGGTGGAAAGAGCATGGATTCATGGCTTACCTTGGTACAGCAGTGAGCAAAGATGAAGACAGCCCAAGTCTTGGGCAATAAAGTCTCCTATAGGGATTCCCAAGCTTCAATTTCAATTACCAAACCAAAGCCCCAAGTATAGAGCTCCCTTCTTCCTTCTTTTCCTTCTTCTCTTTTCTTCTTCTCTAAGGTTCCCAAGCTGAAATCATTTTCTCCCTTCTTAGTGATTTGTGAATAGTGTATGATTTATTAGATTAGTTACATATATATAAGTAGTGCTTTAATTAGATAGTGTTTGGTTTGTTTTAGAAAGAAAGTAGAATCTATTTTTAGAAATGCTTCTTAAATCTTATTTTTTATTAAAATTACTTATTACTTAGATTATTCTAACTACATAATGTTGTCTTAAAATTTCAAAGGTAAACCGGGTACGGGTAAATGTCGGGAATAGGATTCCCCACTGGGGAAATGGGTCCCACAGGGGCAAATTTACTAAAATACCCCTATAACTCTAATTGGTCGTACATAACACTACAAGAATACATTTAAATTATACGTACATTGAGTTTAATTAAGGAAGAGGTTCTGCATAGCCGCCAGGTAGCAAATCCGACACAGGTAACTCTGGTGCGGGGTTCCACAGGGGTCCTCTGACTCTAGAAGGGCAAGTTGGGAAGAATCCCTGGAATCCTCCATAGGAGTGTCGAGAGATTCATCGGTATCCTCGACCGATGCAGCCCATAACATCAATGCCACCATAGACTCAAAGCTGAAACCTGAAATCACACAAGTTCCAAAAATTTAAAATTTATTGCGGATTTCACATCAAGTCCCTATGGTTTAATTATAAAAGAAAAGTATAAAGGCCAAATTACAAGAATATCCCAGTGTCTAATCGATACTCTTAACACTCCCCCTCAGGCTGCAGTATATTTGTCAACTGCCCAGCTTTGAACATAACTGTACAAAAGAACCTTAAATTCTGTGATCATTTCTTGATTTTAACTTTTTTGGTTGGGGCATGAGACAACTCATACCTATTTGCATTTATGCAGTATGTAGACAAACTACTGGTCATCAGAGAATCTAGTGGACCTGAAAATTCTTCGTTTGCCACCCGCATTTGGGAAGCTGTTAGAACTAATAACTTAAGGGCAGTATATCGTCTCATTGTGACATCAGAATTTAATATCAATACCATCTATGATGAAGTTGATGGTGCTGATCTTTGTCATCTTCCTTGTACACCGGACTCACATGATGGTTTTCAGACATTGGGGAAAAAGCAGCCTGATCCGGAGGCATGTGATAGAACTAAGGACTCCAGTGAGCCAGAAAGCTTCCTGCAGGGATGTTCCTTGTTGCATTTAGCATGTCATGTTGGTGATCTTGTGATGCTCGAGCTGTTGCTACAGTTTGGTGCTGACATAAATATGCGTGATTTCCATGGAAGGACTCCCCTGCACTATTGCATTTCAAAAGGAAAAAATCCATATGCCAAATATCTTCTTAGAAGGTAATATTTCAATTTTAATGGTATTGATCAATTTGTGGCTACATGGGTCTTACTTTCTGTGTTAACAATGAAAGAATGAGAATGATATACTGATTTTCTGCTTATATTATTGCGGAATCCACTTTAACTGCCTTGCACATACAAATAAAGTGACCTAATCAGCCTTTCATTATGATTTTGGTGTAATCAAGCTTTTATTTTCTTTGAATAGACAAATGCTTCCTGGACAGAACAGTTTATTTGTAGAGTAGGAAATGTTGTGGATTTTGGGCATTGATTGAATGGTCAGTACTCCACAAAAAAGTGACAGAAGCAGCTCACATCCTAGTTCCCCCCACCCCCACCCCCCCCCCCACCAAAAAAAAAAAATGAATTTAAAGTAATTCCATGGGTTCCTTCTCCGTACTATCAATGATTTTCATTTCACTTTGACTGTCCTATTGCGGCAGCAATTTGGAAAGGTATCTTGATCAAATGCTGGCCATCCCCTAGAAGAATCCTTCCTTTCTCCCGTGAGTGAATTTGGATTGATATGACCTTTGCCAGTTCCTCTATCTGTGACACGGTGGGAAAGCTTGCTTTTTGTGCAACTCTTAACCATATTTGGATGGAGCGTAATTTCAGGAAATGGACCTCCAACTCTAGGTCTTATCAGTAGATTTGGGATTCCATTTCTTTTGAAATTAAGGCGAAATTATCGTCAGCTTCTCCCTCTTCTTGCCTTGACACCCCAAGGAACAGGCTCATTGTTGTCTCCTAGGGCCTATCTTCTGTCTCTCTTGTTCCTCTTGCCCCTCATATCTAAGGCGTTGGCTTTCGATTCCTTGTTTTGTTGCTCCCCTTTCGGGGCCTTGTAATTTTTTCTCTCTTTGGTAATGAATTTTTTATTCAGCCAAAAAAAAGATTGGATGCTTCTGGAAAGCAATTCGAGTGCTAGAGTGAAGAGGTAAGAGGGAGAGGGGACAACCTTGGCGATTGCCAATAGAGGAGGATAAAAAAACCGACAGGACTACCATTAATAAGTAGTACCGAGAAGAAGGGGGGGGGGGAGGAAATTACAATGGTAGATCCAATTAACAAAGGTGGATGGGAAGGAGATCTTTTGCATGACACTGGTAGTAATTTACTTGTTTATTTAGTTGGGGATTACTTGTAACCTTTTATTTTATTGAGTTGGGTAGATTACATAGGAAATAATTTCATATTTTCCTACATTGTTTATTTTCCAAAACAGATTAGGTTTTGTATTATTTTGTAAGGAATTTTATCTTTATACATTGGCTTGTAATCCATCGATGATATAGAGAATGGAATGAATGGATAGCTATTGAGTTATTTTGGAGTCCTACGGTGTTAGCCTATTGGCTGAATGTTCTCTTTCCTTCTTCTCGTGCTCCTTGGTCTGAGACTGAACCTCTCCTTAGGTAAGCTCCGCTTAGTTCTTCCTGTTTCCTTTCTTTTTTCTTCTCCATCTTCCTTGTTGTCTTACCTTTCTTCTATCTCACTGTTACTTCTATCGTTACCTCTGTTCAGGGCGACACTGGCAGGCCCAAAGTTTGGGGTTTGATCTCCCTCCTACTGTGACCTTCCAATTTGAAATTTTGTGGGGTGCTCACAAGTCCTTGGGTGACTCGGACTGCCAAATCTGAGACTGAAATCCCATCTGGGTTGTTAGTTCTAAACAAAACTTCAAGTCTGGTCTTTCCTCTACTGCCAGACCAAACTTGCAGAAATATTCTCAGCTTTAACCTTGCTTTCGGGGAACATTATTGGTTTCATTTCAAGGGGGATATGAGTGGAGATTACCTACTCAAGGTTTCACTTCGATTGGGTATCTGATGAGAGAGTTTTCTCAAGTTTTCTGAAACTGTTACTGCAGGTTTGCTCCCCTTTGTGTTTTTCATCGTAAGGAAGAATACAACCTAGTGAAAAGTCTTTTAATTGTCACCATAATTTTTCTATTTCTGAAAATACCCATTCCTTTCATGTAAATCTCTCCCTATCATTTATTTCTTACCATTGCCTAGTCTACCCTTATTCTTTAAATACTAATCCTTTTTGTGTCCATGCCCTTCTAGTCTACCTAACAGCCCCTTAAAATACCCCAAGGGGTCAGCTCAGTTGGCAAAAGGCCAACTCCTCAAATACGAGGTCATGAGTTCAAACCACCTTGGTGCCTATCCCCCCCCCCCCCCCTAATTAAAGCTCTCCAATTCCAAAAAAAAAAAAAAAAAGAAAAACTTCATTTTATTCGGGTCTTCTTCGACAGGACTCCATTTGGACTGCCTCAGCCTCTTCTAATGCTTCTTGGGTTTGGCGCAAGATCATTGCTTCCCATCACCTTGTTCTTCATGCCATCCACTCCCAGATTGGCGATGGTCTCTCTACTTCTCTTTGGTTGGATCACTGACACCCTAAGAGGATCCTTCTCCACTTGGTCACCCCAAGAATTATTTATGCTTCTGGGCTTCATAGGCTTGCTCTGGTAGCGGACATACTCGATCATGCTGACTGGGCTGCCCCCCCTACCTCTTCCCCGACGCTGAACCAAATTTGGAATGACCTTCAGTCCATCTCCAGAAGACCGCCAGGTAGAGGTGATTGTGTTTCCTAGTCAGCAAACAGCTCGCACTCGTTCTCATCCAAGGCAGCTTGGAATCTCATTCGGTGGAAAGGCCTGACGGCTGACTGGAGGAATCTTCTCTGGTTCAAGCATCATATCCCCTGCCAGTGATTCACAGTCTGGAGAGTCTTCACCAACTGTCTTCTAACTCAGGCCTTTCTTCGTAGTCGTCAGATCCAAGTCTCCCCTGCTTGCTACCTCTGCTGGAACAATGTGGAAGACTGGAACCACCTATTTTTTGAGTGGCCTACTTCGAAGGCCATTTGGAAAGGCATTCTGAGCAAATGCTGGCCTGCCCCTAGAAGCATACTTATCAAGGGGGAAGGCGGCCAGGCGTTTTAGAGGGTAAAAAAATCAAGGCGACACCGTCATAGCGGCAAGTTACCCGCCATGGCGACCAAGGAGCCTGGACGCCATGGTGACGCCTTGATAACTATGCCTAGAAGAATTCTCCCTTTCTCCAATAATGGATTTGGGTGGATATGACCTATGCCGAATCCTCTATTTGTGACACAGTTGGAAAAATGGCTTTTTGTGCTGCCCTCAATCATATTTGGATGAAGCGTAATATCAGGAAATGGACCTCCAACTCTCGTTCTTATCAACGGATTTGGGATTCCATTTCTTTTGAAATCAACTCGAAGCTATTGTTGTATCCTGGGGTCTCTCTAATGTCTCTTTTGTTGCTCCAGCTCCCCTTAGCTGAGGCTATGGCTAGCTATTTGCTCTTGTAATTCCCCCTTGGGGGCTCTTCTTTGTTTTTTTTTCTCTCTTTGGTAATGAATTTTTTTATTCACCCAAAAAAAACAGCCCCTTAAAATTTCTGGTTATTTACCAAACTATCATTCCTTTTTAAAACTTGGAGTATTTTTTATTATTTTATTTTGGGTGAATAAAAATTCATTACTAAAACCCCAAAAGTAGGGGAGGGGAAAGAAGGGGGGAATACACAGGGGAAAAGGAGGGGGGGAGCTATACAAAACAAAGCCACAGGCCTAGGGGCCCTGGCTGGGAGAGCAAAGGAGAGAAGAATCTAAACCCCAGGTAACAACAATGTGCCTGTTCCTTGGGGAGTCTAAAAGAGATCTATGGGGAACCATATGAAGCCTAGAACTGACATAAAAAAAGATGGCTTTCCAAGTCATGTCAATAGACCGGGAGTTGGAAGTCCATCTACGAAGATTCCACTCCATCCAAATGTGAGAGATGGCAGCACCGAACACAAGCTTACCAACAGTGTCACAAATAGAGCTACCAGAAAAGGACATATTGAGCCAAAGCCACTCCCGAGCGAAGGGAAGGTGTCGTCTAGCCCAGGGCCAAATGGACTGAAGAGCTTTTTTCCAAATAGAGGAGGCTAGGGGGCAAGAAAAGAAAAGGTGATCCACGTCCTCTCTAACATTCCAACAAAGGATATAGGAGGGGGAAACAGGGATGCGGCGGTGGATGAGGAAGGATTGGGTAGGGGGCAAAGGTTTAAGGTTCTCCAGACATTGAAGGAGTGTCTAGGGATATGGCCTTTGAACCAAACAAGATTACGCCAAGGGACAGGTTGGCCTTGAGGTCTAACAAAATTCCAAGCGGAGCGTTAACAAAACATACCCATGTGGGAGGGGAGCCAGGTAACTTTGTTCGAATGAGTGGGATGGGGGGTGGAGGGGGGGGGGGGGGAGAGGCCCAGACCTGGGTGAGACCGGAGGGGAAGGGGGTAGGGGGGGACCAAGAGCCACTGGAGATAAAGAAAGAGGGGCAGATTTGGGGATACCAATAGAGTAGACCCCACGGGCACCCAGAAGGTTGAAAAGGACTCCAGCAGGATGCCAAGGATCAAGCCAGAGAGAGATGGAGGTACCATCAACGATCACAGAGGAGGTGGCACTAAGGGCAAGGGGACGAAGGAGAAGGATTTTTCGCCAGACCCAGGAGGGGTCCGCACGCTGGGGAACAGTCCAGATTGAATAATTTTTGAGGAGGTAAGAGTAAACCCAATTAATCCAAATAGATTCCTGCTTGGAGGAGATTTTACAGATCAGCTTGAGGAGGCCTGCAATATTGTAATCACTAATACGGCGGATGCCCTGGCCTCCTTCAGATTTGGGCCGGCAGATTGGAGTATTGTTGATTGGGTGGGCGGGCCCCTAATGCAATCTGGACAAGGGTTTTCGAACCCAGATTGCGTAAAAAATAATTTTACTTTTATCATCGAGGGTTATTTACTTCTCTCAAAAATTTCTCATGAAACAAATGGAGCATTCTTTTTCCTGTGACACAAATTAAAGGACACATGAAGACCTTGACAAAAGAGAGATTTATATCAGATCTTGATCAACTCAAGTAATATCTAACTCTACCTCAAATCATTTTGAAACCAAAGAGATTTAGGTTTATATAGGATCCATCTACAGGCTGCTTAGTATACAGAAGCTCTCTTCAACTTGGTTATATTAACTATAGCCAAAAGGTTAGCACCCCAAAAGTTAAATGAAATGTAGGAAACCCTTTCTGTAGTCCCAGTCTGGACTAAATTTTATGTCTAGTTAATTACTTTGTATAGACAGATCCACGTAAGAAAATATACTGGAAACAAGAAGGTTTGCTAAATAGGGTTTCTATGGTTTCCTTCAATCCTCATGGTCTTCCTTGGAGCTCATGAGAAACAGTGTATCAGGGTGGCAATAGGTAAGGCAGTTGGGGTTCAACCAGGTGTAAATGCAATGTGAGCTTCTTGAAGATGATTCAGGAATACAAACCCCTTTGGTATGGTTCCCTCAAATAGCAACATTTGTATATTGGACCTACATATGGATCCAGGAGTTCCAATGAGCACAAAATAAATAAAAGAGGGAATATGGAATGGGACTGACTTTCCTGCAAGCCTTGAACTCCCTGTCAGAAGTTGAACCAACCACCTTTTTATTTCCTTGGAAGACTCTATACACCATGTCTCTAGTTATGAGTTTAAAAAGATGATTCGTACAGTAGTTGTGATGGTTAATCACCATAGGTACCTAGGTATTTATATGTCATCTATCTTTTTGTTGCATGTCAATCATGGTTTTAAAAGTCTGGATTGGATCGGGCAGATTGCTCAATCTGGAACCGAATCGGTCCTTACTGATCCGACCGAGAAATGGGGCAAGTCAAGCACTCTGATTAGGGATCTTTTGGATCAGTTGTAGATTCCAACTCACCTGGATCAACCTGCAACTTAAACTGAAAAGAACAACCAGCAGCTCTTTTTTTTTTTTTTTTCCCTACTCATTTTTACTCCAATCCTAACTCGAGGATTTGAAGTCATTTCACACCAATTAGTGATATTTGCCCCAAAAAAAAAAATGGTGTAAAAATTTGATTTTCTAGGAGATGATTCGTACAGTAATTGTGATGGTTAATCACCATAGGTACTTAGGTATTTATATGTCATCTATCTTTTTGTTGCATGTCAATCATGGTTTTAAAAGTCTGGATTGGATCGGGCAGATTGCTCAATCTGGAACCGAATCGGTCCTTACTGATCCGACCGAGAAATGGGGCAAGTCAAGCACTCTGATTAGGGATCTTTTGGATCTGTTGTAGATTCCAACTCACCTGGATCAACCTGCAACTTAAACTGAAAAGAACAACCAGCAGCTCTTTTTTTTTTTTTTTCCCTACTCATTTTTACTCCAATCCTAACTCGAGGATTTGAAGTCATTTCACACCAATTAGTGATACTTGCCACCAAAAAAAAAAATGGTGTAAAAAATTGATTTTCTAGGAGATCCAAAGCAAGCAAGATATACCCAAGTATTTCGAGGAGCTTGCAGGTTATGATTTCAAGTTGAGAAAAACAAAATCCCCCCCCCCCCCCAATCTTATGTTTATTGCATATGAAGATATGACCTTTAATGAGATAGATCTATGTATGTAATGAAGTTTTTTTTTTTTGTTACATAGCATTCAAATGAGTAATAAAATGGGGAACAATAACATCTTTTCTAAGAATTCAAAATTAATGATTAGAGTTAATCTGACTTTTATGCTTCTTTTTAATATATATATACAGGATTTTTTCGATATTTTGAAAATTTTAAGGGCGATCTTGATCGGGATTGCTGGTGGCAATCCGGCAACAATCCCAAATTTTAAATCCTCAATGATAACTGATTGTAAGATGTTCAGACATGTTTCATATATATACGTTTCAGTGACTTCATGTGCTGATGGATCATTTTCCTTCCCTTTTACGTCCAGTGATTCTGGTAACTGTATTATGATTTTTTTATTCTATTTTTATGCTTATTTTTATATCCTTCTGTTTCTTGCTTTTGTTAGTGTTCCAGTTGTGTCACCATGTTCATGACACATTCTGTATCTGTTAGAGACCCAAATGAAGGGCATTACCGACAACATAAACTCCACATGCACCTGCCATGGAATCTGCCTACTGCTAGAAAAGGGATTTGGCTTCTGCTTTTTATATTATTATATGATTTTAACATGTTTCTTAATTAGAGGTGCAAGTACATCAATCAAAGATGGTGGGGGCCTAACTGCACTGGAACGAGCAATGGAGATGGGAGCAATTACTGATGAAGAGCTCTTTATTTTACTTTCTGGAAGTCCATGAAATTTGATATATTCCATAAGTATGTGCAAGTCTTTCTCGCTCTCTATTTCAGTTAAGAAACTCTTAGCTGCTTCTTGTTATAACAGGTGACAAACGTAGTTCAAACTGGCTTTTACCCATAGGTGACCCACCTTTGAGATCTCCTGGGCCAATGGTTAGCCTGGCTAAACTTATTCATTTTATTTTATTCTTTCCACTGCCTGAAGAAGTAATTACTTGAAGGATCCAAGAGTATGTATATGTTTCCCAAAAAAAAAAAGTATGTTTCAAAGGATAAAAACCATCTGGCTGAATGAAGCATCAGGGTAAACCCAAACCTCCTCCGGGAATCGTGTCATGGCAGATGAAGGATATATTCTGGGTTTATGTTTCTACTCCCTCTACTTTTATTAATTTGCTTTTCATGTGTTCTTTCAGGTGGTGTTGATACTCGACAGAGTTCTTACCCATCCATGTAAGTCACTGATCAGGCTGTGCTACATTGTCGCGTCAAAAACACTTCATTGCCTGTGATTCATCTTGAGCCGAATATCAATCACGTACTCAACAAGAGAGAGTTGCAAGAATCTGTGGCCTTGTACACAATCAAAGTCCTCGTAATCTCTTGCAGATTATTTATTGCACTAGGAATGCAAAACCCCTCAAACACGTTGGACCAGTGGTGTGAGTCTGATTTTGATCCCCGATTGTTTATGATTTTAACTTACAATTACTGATGCTTGTAATTGAAATAGTTGAATGATAAAACTCTTATTTGATACAACATAACCTAAAGCTGTGGCACCTGTAATTCTGTTTCATTCCAATGGTTGAAAGACATGAGAGGTTGGCGAGTCTTTAACAATCAATTGTGATAGATGTGGCACATTAAACAATAAAATTATGCTTTTGTTTATAACTATATGGTGCTATTGCGGGAAATTGGAGGAGATTGTGTTTTTCTGCGTTCGCTGATGAATGTGGATCAAGCCTATAATCTGAAACCTATGATGGTAGTGATGAAAAGGGACCTTTTCTCCGATATGGAAGATGGGTGTTACAATAGAAGCATCGGACCCGGCAAGCCAATATGTTGATTGCTAGGAAGGTTGTTATGTTAGTGGGTATGCAGATGAAGGCGGCTATTCGGATGAAGGAAGCTGTTAGCAAACCGTGGGTTAGAAAGAGAGAATTAGAGAATAAAATGTGTTAGATTCATTGATAGGTAAGCTCATAAATAGAGGGGAAAGTTACAAAGGGATTGAAATAGACATAATTATCCCTAACTAACTGACTCTATAAGAACAGCAACTTAATCCTAATATCATAAGAATAAATCTACCCCAAAAGGACTGGGGGTATTCTGAATTACACATTCCAACGCTCCCCTTCAAGTTGGATTATACATACAAGTAAAGAAGGAGGATCCAGCTTGAACTAATAAGAAGAAAAAAAACTCCATAATAATGCTAACACTCCCCCTCAAGTTGGCGCATACAAAGCACTAATGTCTAACTTGAACAAAACGGGAAGAAACAAAGTTGCAGCAGAGTCCAGCTTGACAAATGAATGCAGCTCCCAAAAAAACCTTCAAGAACTTGAAAAATAGATCTTCAAAATCTAGGCAGACTTGATCAGCAAACCGAGACTAGAATGTCTTCCAAAAAAGGTAGCTTTCACCAATCTTCTATAGCTGTCCAATGATGAATCTCTGACTGATAAGCAATTAGAGCAGCAATCAATGGAAACAAATGAATCAAACAGCGAAAATGATCAACCCCAACTGTAGATTCTCATATAGGCATTGTAAATCCTCAAATAGGCAGGCAATAACAAACCATCTTCAATACTCTTCATCTCTCGCTTACGGCAAACTCAACCCAATAATAAAGGATACCCATTAGCAATGATGGAGAAGATTGATTTTCTATATTTTTCACCATTGCTCCTGCAAGTTTTGCTTTCTGCAATGGCTGCAGGTGTATTGTACATAATCCCCCCCGCACGTGTAGTAGTACATGTGGATAGATAACGGAGATGATGTAAGAAATAGTGCAAAAGTATGATATTCTAGAATTTTTCAAAAGGTGCTAAGGGTAATGGAAAAGGAAGAAATGACAATTTAGAGAATACCATAACTTCCAAAGTGGTTATGGGTATATGCCAAAAGTATGGTATGGGAGGTGGTGAAGTGAAAAAAAAAACCAGTGGGATAACGATCAAACAAACTCCTTAGATGGAAACTCTTGCAAGTGAGAGACACCAAACTCCAATATTCAAGTCTGATAAGTAAACAGATCTGATTTGAAGCAAGGAAAGACTCCAATCCTCAAGGCTTGATCAATCTTCAAACACGGAAGAACCAATGTGCAAAACTCCAATTTGTAAACTCTCACATGCTAAATAGAACTGACGAAAATATTTGGGCAGAATTGATGTAATAAACTTCAAAAAAACTTGGATCAGATCTAAATTACTGAACAATGTTAGGATCAAACTCTCAAAATAAGCTGGATTTGAATTAGTAAAGAAAACTTCACACAACCGAATTGGTTCGTAGTTGCAACCAATAACTATGGAACACATTGTTCTCATCCCAAATAAACTGATCTCTAGGGTAGTAAATTCGAGTCTTCAACAATGAAAGAAATTCAATCTCTAATAGTAGGATACTTAGTCTCAAGAATAGGGCAGCAGTAGTTCTCATAAACGTAGCAGTAACATGTCAATCAGTCATATTTACAGAAGCCAATCAATAGAACTAGCAAGGTATGTAGTAAAGCTCAATAAAACCAGCAAGTATAAAATAAATAACCCAACAGATCCATAGGTAGTTGAAGCAGCCAGCCACATAGGAACCAATAAAAGAATAGGTTGATAGTTGGAGAAATCGAGCCATAAGAGTGAAACCTGAATTTTTTTCAAAAAAACTCCAAGAATGATGCTGATATTTGGGTCGTATGCTTCTTTGATATGTATAAGACTCTCCTCAAAAAATCAGCAAAAAAGAATAGCCCTAACCCTAAGATTGATTAAAGTCAGGGTTTTTGAAAACCCTGAAAGTGAAATCGATATAGGGAAAAGGGGCTTCAATTGTTGATGTAGATTTATAATAGATGTTGATCTGTACTGCTAGAATGGGACTTCCAATGCAAACATCCAATCTCCAGTAATAATGAGACTTGATCTTCAAGAAGGAGAAACACCAAAAAATTGCAGAAAAATAAGGCAGCAACTATCATAGAAAAAAGGAACTTCTTTAAGCCATTAATTGATGAGGTAGGGTATCTACTTGATGGTAGAAACACTTCCATAAAATTACAGCAGCATAAGAAATCCTTAACCCAAAAATCGATGTGTCATGGTTTTCCCTAAATTCGATTGGATTCAGGGTTTTGCCAAGATTTTTAGTAGGTAACCAAATTAGAAGGTTAAGGAAGCTTTGCTGTAGAAACTAATCCAGCCATCAAAAAGGGTCCAAACTCAGGCTGAGTAGGACTTGTATAGGGAGTACCCTGTGCAAGAAATCTCAGCCTGATCTGATGGTTGGATTGTGAGAACCAAGGGTTGATCCAAAATTAGAAGGTTAAGGGTTTGGCCAAATCGATTGGGGTAAATCAAGGCTGGAGAAGAAAAGAAAGGAGAGTAGATAGAAGAAGGTAGAAGAGTGCTGGAAAAGGTTGCATAGGAGGCTCCAACAATGGAGGATCAACCTTCTTGAGTGAGAGGAATCTGATCTTCAAGAAAATTTTGAAAACCTTCAAGTTGCAGGTATGGTTCCAATAGAATTTTAATGAAAAAAAAGTAGATAGGATGGAGGAGGGCAACAACTAAATCATTGGTTTAGGTTTTACCTCATTAGTGCTGCCCCTTTACAAGGATGAGAAGAAGAAAACCAGAAGAAGGTGAAACCGAGAGAGAGAAAGGAGGGAGAAGTCAATTGAAGAAGAAAATGAGGGTTTTTTCTTTCTTTCTAACCTAGATCAGACTTGGCTCTGATACCATGTTAGCAAACCATGGGTTAGAAAGAGAGAATTAGATATTATAATGTGTTAGAATCATTTATAGGTAAGTCCATCTATTTATAATAGAGGAGAAAGTTACAAAAGGACTGAAATAGACATAATTACTCCTAACTAGCTTACTCTATAAGAGCAGCAACTTAATCCTAATATCATAAGAATAAATCTACTCCAAAAGGACCAGAATACCCCCACGGTATTCTGGATTACATATTCCAACAGAAGCTGTACAGGTGGACAAGGTAAATAGTTGTTGGGTACATACAACAAGGGACCTGATCCTGAATATCTCTACTCAACTCATCTATGATTAGCACAAACAAATACGGTCTTAAAGCCCATTTATCACTACCATCACTCATCAAAAGTAGAGATAAATGCTAAGGTGGAATTATGAATATTTACTTAAAATTCGAAAGGTTTTAAGATAAGTTGAGCAAAAACAAAGTATATGGAGAGTAACTTCAGTAAAAGTAGGACTGAAAAGTGGGGTGGTGAAAATTGATGATTAGGAAATATCTCAAAATGATATAGGTATCTAGCTTCCACCATAAATAGAGGAGAAATAGAGGATGATGTTGTACAAAGAATGATAGATAAAGTGGATAGATACTTCTGGAGTGTTGTGCGTTAGTCGTATTCCATCAAAATTCAAAGAAATATTTTATATGATCAGAAATGATGTTTTCGCTATGAAAATACATCTAATCATGGCTGAACTGAGGATGTTGAGATAGATGTGAGTAAAACTAGTAAGGATAAAAAGGAATGAATGAATTAGAGTTAATTTAGGAGTATCTTCCATACATGATAAGTTGAGACCAAGGTGTCACGTATCGGTATCGGTATAAAACGTTTCGTAGACATATGAGAGAGTCAGACTGTCAGAGGGAGAAACTCCAAGCTCAGCCTCAAACAATGCCCACCATTTTACTTCGTTGCTTCTAGCGGCACTTGAAAAGAATTCATTCAAAACTCACAAATTTTACCCATTTGGCCCCTTCAAGGTTCCTACAAAAAACACATGGGCGGTTGTGGGCTTGTACCTAATCAATTTTAGTTCTTACTGAAGGCCGGGCAACCCTGACACAACAAAGGAATGTATCAGTTTCTCTTGCATACGAAATTTACCTATTAAATATCTAATGATGAAGATATGGGTTACCTTTTGAACTGCAATCGAAGTTCCTCCACACGAACTTAGCTCTTCCACACTCGAGCAATCCAAGGCACTCGCATGTAACACTTGCATTCTTCAAGAAACACCTCACATACACTCTCTCACCTAGGGTTTCAAAAACCCTAATTCACAATCCAAGAGTAGGAGGAAGAGATAGAGAAAGTTGAAGGGGAGGGGAGACTGCTAAAACCGTTGGAGTCCCCTCCCCTCCATTTTTCATAGCTTAGGCCACCCACTAAGTGGGCAACCTTGTTTGAGTCAATTTAGGATTCACAATCCTTGTCTGACTGCGTTCGGTGTATCCCCTAGTGACAAGTGTCATTGTAAATCTCAACGAGGACAAGTGTCTTTGTCTATAGCTAGTGTCCTTGTCGTTACATTAGTGGGAAGAGGTAGGATTAGGGGTTTAACTTTTGCCTTGTCGGCCCGAGCCCACCCTGAGCCCGAACAGGGTCTGGGCAGGATTTTTCAACCCTGAGGGCGAATTAGGGTTGAATTTTCAAGCCCGGGGTCAGGGTCGGGCTAGGCTAGGGTTGAGGCCTTGGGCTAAGCCCAAGCCGGGCCGGCCTTGTGTTAGGTTATGCTTTTACAATTTATTTATTACATTTTGTAATTTTTGTTTAGTATCTAATTATCTATTGGTTTACCAATTAAAAAAAAAAGAAGACTAATTATCTATTGAACAAAAGTATTTAAAATTTTAAGATTGGGCTAAGTTTTTTAACCCAAAGAAAAGTCTAATAGTCAATTGAGTATGAAACAAACCAATACCCAATCACATGAGACTGGTCAATCAGGGTCATCCAGGCCCTAGCAAATCAGGGTTAATCAGGTCCAACCTAGCCCAATCAAGGTCAATCAGGGCCAAGCTGGGCTAGGCTGAGCCCATCAAGGTTGGGCCTGGGCTGAGATATCTCAGCCCGACCTAGGGTCGGGTTGGGCTTGGGTTGAGCTAAGAGGACTCGGGGTTGGGCTAGGGCTTTAAAAAACCCGGCCCAACCAGTGCTGTTTCACCCCTAGGCAGGATCCCATTGAGAATCTTTCCTAATCCAAATATTTTACACTTATCATTAATCTAATTAAAAATAATTAGAAAATACATATAGATAAGTTAATATCATTATCTCCTATTCACCAAAAAAAATATATATATCTCCTCCAAAAATGAATAATTTGCAATTTAATCCTGGTAATTGCATATTAGTCTCTCCACCAAAACAATATCACATAATGACTATGGGACATGTATTTGTACTTCTGCCAAACTCCAATTCATTGAACATGTCAATTGTCAATGCAAAGATTTTGTGTCAATGATTGGATGAGAATATTTTGCTAAAGTATTTAATTAATTAATATTAATAATACTATTAATTTTAAAACAATTTGCAAATACTTTACAAAAATGACATTAGATCCGAATTTATGTCCAACCATACACAAACTTTCTCTCTCCTTGATATTTCCTAGAAAGGCAATGGATTCCATATTAAGAGATTGTTTTGTTCACGATCAAACACTGTGAATCCAGTACATCGATTCATAATTTGGAAGACACCAACCATTGGTGCACCAAAATCCATGATGTACAACCGCAATGATAAGGACCTCTCAAGTCAAGGAACCAATTGAATTCTATAAATGAAAATCTTGTTACTTAGCAACTAACAATGACACATGCAAGATTCTCATGTGATCTTGCACACAATGTATGTGCACTCACATCTTTGTTGGAATCAACATTTCAAAGAACACATGATGTAATGACCATATAAACAAGATGTCGAATCATATTCTTAGTGAAGTATATTTTAGATGAAAACCTAAGGACAACCAAAACCTATTTAATATCATGCAAGTTAGATTAAAATAATATTAAAGATAAATTCCAGGTTTTATGGATGCATATCCAACAGTATCTCGTGTAAAAAATGGATAAATTAGAAAGGAAAAGGAACAGGCACAATAGGGCTTCCTAAGGTAAGCACCCCTGCAACCATTATAGAACTTCTCTATTTCCAATCATGGAGTCATTTGGTAAATCAAACACAGAGGAAAAGATAGAGCTGGTGACATGTTAGATTTTAATTTAAAACTTTGAACTTTTAAGTGGAGGAGTGCAACTGGTATATGAAGACGTTTAAGATCCCAACTTAACTAATGTGAGATTATTCCCAATGCCTTCTCGCATGTAACTTAAAAATGACATCGTATACATGGAAAGACACATGAAGGATGAAATGACCAAACAAATGAAAATACACTCGAAACTCTAATACTAAGTGAGGGTTTAACTGAAAACCTTAAATCATATAGATGTGGAGTGAATTTCTCAGGTATATGAAGGCAGCAACAACCTAGGAAAAAGACCTAGAAAAATTGATATACTATTTAATTTCCAACTTAACCTTATTAAGGGCATGTTTGGAAGAGCTTATGGGACACGTATCACTAGACCACCTTAATTCTTGCCTCCAAGAAATTGGTTTGTGAAAGTAGAAACCGGATAAGTTAAATTAAATATGCCTTAATCGCTTCTATTTTTTGGTTAAACATTTTTCAAATGGAACCAGACGTGCTATTTGATCCTAGGATTTCGCTTTTGGCAATGCTTCAATGTCCTAATTAAACCAAAGCCGAAGGTTGTTCCAAGTTACCTCATAAAACTATTCGACCGAATACAAATTAAAAAACTAAATGGATCCTTTTTTTTTTTTTTTTTTTTTTTTTTGTTACTAAAGAAGGAACCAGTCTGAAAAATAAATAATCAAGTAAACCAATAAATGTGCTTCCCATGCTTTTTCTTGAGCCAATGAATAATAGAGGTTTAAAATCTATACTTTTTTACTTCATTTAATATAGATAATTGGATACAATCTATATATGCTCCACATGTCACTACACAATTACACAACATATTTCACAAATGTATTCAAAATTCTTCAAAAAACTTTCAAAACATGAATTATAAAATTAGTAAAAAAATAAATTGAATGACACGTCTATAGGTGTATTTAGAATACGTAACTTCTTTTTATCTCCTTTTATTTTATTCCTTAAAGTACTTCAAGTGACGGATCAAAAATATTATTAACTTGATTTTGAAAATTACCTACCATCATATCATTCTCAAAAGTTGTCATTGTTTCATATACTTTTTTGTATACATATGTGAAATAATAAGATTTTACTCTGAATAGAAAAAATATATAAATATTATAGTGAAGAAAGAAAAACAAACAAAGTTATAATAAAATGAGAAAAATGACAATAATCATTTAAAAATCTTCAATATGAGATCAAAATGTCATAATAAAAAATAGTACATATACATACTTAAAAATAAAAATAAAAAAGGGACCAGACATCTGTTAAATTTGGAACCAGCAAAATTACTTACTAGTCCAGTTACGATTTTGATTTTGGAAAAAAAAACTTTATTATCGGTAGATTTTGGCCTAATACGATTGGACGATAAGACTGACAAAATGAACTGAAACTGTAACCTGATACAACTATAAAAAAAATAATACATTTTGTTATTTTAATCATGGGATTTAAAAAAAAAACTTTTTACTTATTTATTTGGCACAGGGATTTGTCGAGTTATATGTATGGACATATATTGATGATTTTTGTGATTGGTTTATTGACATCGTTCTAACCCAAACTAAACCAAGCCGACAATTGGCACACCTAGTTTTCATACACAGGCATGTATATTGAATTGCCAACACTTCAGCAATTTGATAAGAAAAAGGATTTAATTCATGTATCGGCATTGAGATTGATCGCTAGTGATATGTGTTGATCGTATCAGATCGATATAAAATCAAAACAAATCTAAACATTGTGTTTTAATATTAAAAAAAAAAAAAAAGAGAAATGTTTCCTGTGGGAGAGTCTAGCATCCCATGTTTAGACACATAGATAGAAGGTGAAATACTGAAATGACCACCCTGCCCCCTAAAAGGCGAAAATGACTACCTACCTTATGCTTCTACACACTCCCATTGACCCTCTCAAGCACAAGAGCCATGCTACCATTTACCTTAAAAAATAATTATCCAGTTCGTATTGGCCAATCCATATCAACCTCGTACATACCTAAAACCTAAATTTAGTGTACCCTATCAAAAAAACTGAAATGTTGACTAGTAAATTTTTTCCTATCAAAAAAATTAAAAATAAATTTGTTCTACCATATGACCGCCAATATATATATATATATATATATATATATATATATATATATATATGTATATATCCTAACATTGTCTCATCCACATTATCCACACACAGACACTCTCTCAACCTCTTCTTAAACATTAGGAAGAGATTGAAAGGATATAGAAAACATGTCTCCTTCGTCTTCCCTTGAAGCCCCAATGACCATTATCTTCTTTCTCTTCACGGTGATGAGTCCCACAGTTATTTCTACCCACATCATCAATTTCCGATCACCAAATCTCTTCCCAATGGGCTTCGCTTGGAACCCAACCTCCCAACACATTGTCGTTGGCTCACTTAACCACCACTCTCCCTCAAAGCCATCTCCGATGACGGTATTGTCGAAACCCTGTTCTCCATCCATTCCCTCCCCCCGATGGTTAACATTCTTGGTGTCACCGTCGACTCCAACACCAACCGTCTTCTTTCCATTCTCCATGCCTTTGAACCGCGACCCCCCTTTAATGCTCTTGCCGCCTACGACCTGACCTCCGGCGACCGCCTCTTCCTCACACCCCTCACTAACTCCATGGTTTCTTGCCGCCGACCGATAGCTATTGATGTTACCGTCGACCATGCCGGCAATGCTTATGTCACCAACCCTGCTGGCAACTTCATTTGGAAAGTTGAAGCCACCGGAAAACCATCAGTCTTGTCCATGTCAGCAATCTTCGCATCTCAACACGTATACACTAGGGAACCCTACAGCTTTAGTGGCCTTAGTGGGATTGCATACGTCAACAAGGGTAATCTATTGGTGGTTCAGACAAACACTGGAAAATTGTTTAAGGTCGAAGTTGACGATGGAACTGCGAGGGTGGTGAACCTGACAGAGGATTTGACGGCGGCTGACCGGATTGCCGTTAGAAATGACGGTGTTGTGGTGGTGATGTCTAAAATGAAGGTATGGTTCTTGAAGAGCAAGGATGGTTGGAATGAAGCGGTGGTTTATGATGAAATTGCACTTGATGCTGATAAGCTCCCAACTTCGATTGTTGTTAGAGAGGAGAATAGGACTTATGTGTTATATGGAAGAATGAGGAAGGGTAGTTTGGGACGCATGGAAAGGGGAGAGTTCAGCATAGAGGAGATTATTAGGTTGGGTAAGGGGAAGAAAGAGGAGGTTGTGGGAAAAAAGAATGTTGTCTTGTCAATGACAGACGCTAATGCCTCTCTTTATGTTTATCTCTCTCCTCTCCCAATAACGGGCAAATATGCCGTTTTGATAGAAGGGAGGAGCGAGCTATGCTCCAATGCTCCTTTACCCAGAATACATACAATTACAACTAATGTTATAATAGATATATGGTCTCGAAATTTTATATCAATTGATGGTAAAGTACTCCATGTGTTGTTATGAATGGTTTGAGAAAAAAACGAAAAGTCTTGGAAGGAGCTTAACATGTATACATTGAGAATCTTTCCTAATCCAAATACTTTACATTTATTATTAATCTAATTAATGATAATTATTAAAATACTTATAGATAAGTTAATACCATTATTTTCTATTCACCAAAAAAAAAGAAAAAGAAAAAGACCTTTATTTATTTATTTTTTAACCCGAATATTCTCTGGGACCGGGCCAACCCCTAAAATTTTATTAATTAGATCCAAAGAATAATGAGTACAAAGGGGGGGGGGGGGGACATGCCTGCCTAAGCCTGAACCCAAACTATACAATTCATCTCTCCACTCCGGGACATCTTGCTCACACCCATCCCGTACAATACTAATAGTTATTTCCTTAATACCAGAAGCCCCAAAGATACTCACCTTTATCTCTTGAACAATTTGCAATTTAACCTTGGTAATTGCATATTAGTCGCTCCACTAAAACAATATCACATAATGACTATAGGACATGTATTTGAATTACTACCAAACCCATGTCCATCGAACATGTCAATGCAAAGATTCTGTGTCAATGATTGGATAAGAATATTTTGTTAAAGTATTCAATTAATTGATATTATTAACAAATAACATTAATTTTAAAATAATTTGTAAATATTTTACAAAAATGATACCAGATTTGAATCTATGTCCAACCATACACAAACTTTCTCTCTCCTTGATATTCTCCAGAAGGACAATGGACTCCATGCTGAGATATTCTTTTGTTCACGATCAAAAAATGTGAATCCAATACAGTGATAATAGTTTGGAAGACATCCACCATTGGTGCACCAAAATCTATGATGCATAGCCGCAATGATAAGGACCTCTCAGGTCAAGGGACCAATTGAATTCTAAAAATAAAAATCTTGTTATCTAGCTACTTACAGTGACACACACAAGATTCCCATGCGATCCTATACAGTGCACACAAGTTATGTGCATTCACATCTTTGTTGTAATCAACATTCCGAAGAACACATGATGTAATGACCATATAAACAAGAAATCCAATCATGTTCCTAGTAAAGTACATTTTAAATGAAAAACTAAGGACAACCAAAGCCCATTTAACATCATGCAAATTATATTAAAATAATATTAAAGATAAATTCCGGGTTTGATGGACACATATCCAACAATAAAACTATAAAAAATAGATGACTTAAAAAAGAAGGGAATAGGAACAATAGTTCTTCCTAAGGTAAACACCCCCGCAAGCAACCATTAAAGAATATCTCTATCTCCAATCATGGAGTCATTAGGTAAATCAACCACAGAGAAAAAGATAAAGCTAGTGACACGTTAGATTTTAATTTTAAAAATCGAACTTTTACCGTATACATGGAAAGACAAATGAGGTATGGAATAACCATACAAATGGAATGACATTTGAAGCTCTGATACTATGTGAGGGCTTAACTGAAAACCTTAAAGCATATTGAGGTGGAGAGAATTTCTCAGGTATATGAAGGCACCAAGGACCTAGAAAAACTTATGTATAACTGTTTAACTTCCAACTTGACCTTATTAAGCGCATGTTTGGGAGAGCTTATGGGACATGTATCACTGGATCACCTTCTTACCTCTAAGAAGTTGGTTTGTGGATATAGAAACCGGATAAGTTTAACTAAATATGCCTAAATTTCCTCTATTGTTGGATCAAATATTTTTCAAATCGAACTGGACGATTTTCTAAAAATCGTGCTATTTAATCCTGGGATTTACCCTTTGGCAGAGCTTCGATATCCTAATCAAACCTAAACCAAAGGCTATTCTGAGTTACCTTATAGAACCATTTGATCAAATCCAAATTAAAAATCTACATAGATTTTTTTTATGTTTACTATAGATGGGACATGGTTTCTGTCCAGGGATAGTGTCCAATGCACAATGGATGGGCTGACCCGATCCACATGTTAGTACACTTCCCAATGTGGATCATGCCAGCCTATCCGTTGGATGTGTGTTGGAAACCCTCCCGCGCTGGAGAGGGTCCAAGTCCCTATAGATGAAACTCGTCCTGAAAAATAAATAATCAAGTAAACCAATGAATGTATTTCCCATGGTCTTTCTTGAGCCAAGGAATCATAAAGATCTAAAAACTGCACTTTTTGACTTGATTTAGTATGAAAAATTGGATACAATCTATCTATGCTCCACATGTCACTACACAATTACATAACATATTTCGCAAACGTGTTTAAAATTCTCCAAAAAGTTTTTAAACCACGTAGTATAAAACTAATAATAAAAAAAAAAAAGAATGAATAACATGTCCATAGGTGTATTTAGAATTCATAACTTTCTTTTTATCACCTTTTATTTTATTCCTTAAAGTTCTTCAAGTGAGGGTTAAATAATTTACTTAATATAATTTAAAAATTACCTACCATTATGTCATTCTTAAGAGTTGTCATTATTTCACATACATTTTCGAATACATATGTGAAATAACAAGATTTTACTCTGAATAGAAAAATATATATATATATATATTATAATGAAAATACAAACAATACTTTTTGTTATTCATTTATTAATATACATAATCCTGTGAGTTAAAAAGCAATACTTTTTGTTTATTTAATTAGCTCAGGAATTCAACGAGCTACACTTATGGATATATATTGATCATTTTTGTGATTAGTTTATTGGCATTGTTCTGTGCACTGGCAATGGGAGCTATTTGATTACCAATATAAGGCTAATAATAGACTGATCAGAGACCAAAATCGATCGAACCACTAGCTATGTTTGGATTTTAAAGACCAATAAGCATATTGGTCGGTTTTGGTTTAGCTCAATATGTGCTAAAAGGCTTGGTCAGCCTGACCCAAACTAAACCAAGCCGACCAATTGCCACACTTAGTTCCTATACACAGGGATGTATGTTGAATGGCCAACACTTCAGCAATTTGATAAGAAAAAGGATTTAATTCACGGTATCGACACCGCATTGGTCGCTAGTGATTCCAAAATTGATAATGATACGTGTTGACCGTATAGATTGATACAAAATCAGAATAAATCTTAAAAAGAGAAATGTTTCCTGTTGGGGAGTATAGCATCCCATGTTCAGACACAGAGAAGGTAAAATACTGAAATGAACACCCCTCTCCCTCACCCCATGAAAGGCTAAAATGACTGCCTACCTTATGTTTCTACGTACACAATCCCATTGACCCTCGCACGCACAAGGGCCATGCTCCCCCACAACAAACATTTCCCCTAAAAAATAATTAACTATATCATATTGACCAATCCGTATCAACCAGGTATATACCTAAAACCATACGTTAGAATACCTAATTTTAGTTTAGCTATCAAAAAAAGTGAAATGTTGACTATTGAAAATTTTTCCTATTAAAAAATAGGGAAAAAGTTCTCTGTCCGGGAGTGTGGCCTACGCCAGCACTCCCATGAGTCTATCTCTCTCCTCTCCATGTGAAAAGACACTTCTGCCCCCTTATTTTAAAGAGGAGAGAGATAGACACATGGGAGTGCTGGCCTAGGCTACACTCCAGTACAGAAAACTACTTCCCTAAAAAATAATAATATTTAGTTCTACCATATGATCCGCTGGTATATATAAACTAGCATGAGACACACTCCCGTACAGAAAACTACTTCCCTAAAAAATAATAATATTTAGTTCTACCATATGATCCGCTGGTATATATAAACTAGCATGATCTCATCCACAATGTCCACACACAAACACTCTCTCAGCCATCCCCCTAACATTAGGAAGAGATATAAAAAAATAATAATATTTTGTTCTACCATATGATCCACTAGTATATATAAACTAGCATAGTCTCATCAACAATATCCACACACAGACACTCTCTCTGCCACCCCCTAAACACTAGGAAGAGATTGAAAGGATATAGAAAACATGTCTCCTTCTTCTTCCCTTGAAGCCCCAGTGTCCATTATCTTCTTTCTCTTCATGGTGATGAGTCCCACAGTTATTTCTACCCACATAATCAATTTTCGATTACCAAATCTCTTTCCAATAGGCTTCGCTTGGAATCCAACCTAGCAACACTTTGTCATTGGCTCACCCAATTACCACTCCCTCAAAGCCATCTCTGACAGTGGTATTGTCGAAACCCTATTCTCTGACCATTCCCTCCCTCCGATGGTTGCCATTCTTGGCGTCACCATCGACTCCAACACCAACCGTCTTCTCGCCATTCTCCATGCCTTTGAACCACAACCCCCCTTCAATGCTCTCGCCGCCTACGACCTGACCTCCGGCGACCGCCTCTTCCTCACATCCCTCACTAACTCCATGGTTTCCGGCCGCCGACCGATAGCTATTGATGTTGCCGTTGACCATGCCGGCAATGCTTACGTCACCAACCCTACTGGCAACTTCATCTGGAAAGTTGAAGCCACAGGAAAACCATCTGTCTTGTCCATGTCAGCAATCTTCTTGTCTCAACACGTTTACACTAGGCAACCCTACAGCTTTAGTGGCCTTAGTGGGATTGCTTACGTCAGCAAGGGTTGTCTATTGGTGGTTCAGACTAACACTGGAAAATTGTTTAAGGTCGAAATTGACGATGGAACCGCGAGGGTGGTGAGGTTGACGGAGGATTTGACGGCGGCTGACCGGATTGCCGTTAGAAATGACGGAGTTGTGGTTGTGATGTCTAAAAAGAAGGTGTGGTTCCTGAAGAGCAAGGATGGTTGGAATGAAGCAGTGGTTTATGACGAAATTGCCCTTGATGCTGATAAGCTCCCAACTTCGATTGCTATTAGAGAGGAGAAAAGGACTTATGTGTTATATAGAAGAGTGAGGAAGGGTAGTTTGGGAAGCTTGGAAAGGGGGGAGTTTAGCATAGAGGAGATTATTGGGTCCGGTAAGGGGAAGAAAGAGGATGTTGTGGGAAAAAGAATGTTGTCTGGTCAATGACGGAGGCTAACGCCTCTCTGTGTTTATCTCTCTCCTCCCACAATAAGGGGTATATATGTAATTTTGATAGAAGGGAGGAGCGAACTAAGTTCTAGTGCTCCTTTACCTAGAACACATACAATTACGCGTAATGTAATTTTCCATGTCATAGATCAAATTTTCAAAATTTCACATCAATTAATGATAAACTCCATGTGTTATGAAGTTTTTGAGAAAGTTTTGGAAGTGAGCTTAACATAAATTCATTTGAGATGGAGAGAAAACTCATGTCATGAGAGTTTTAATTTGTCCAACAATCTACTTGTCAAATCATCAATTCATGTAGTTGAAAAGTTACTAATATTATGGAAAAGATTCCTAATGCAAATGATGTGGTGATTGAATGAATCTCTTTGTTTGAAAGTAACTAATTGTAATCCCAAAGAAAATCAAAATTTATAGTATGTTAAAAGTATGGGTTTCAATAAGTCAGGCTCGGTTGGTTTTGTCCGGCCTTTATTGATCCACACCAATTTGAAGTCTTGCACCGTTTCCACCCGTTTAAGAAAATTTACTGGAGCTGGCCAACATGTAATAGGAAATTTCCTGCATTTTCCTTTTTATTTATGAAAGATAGTTTTAAGAAATGATATAGCTCATTGGTAATAATGTCACTTTGTTTACCATAGCAATGATCCATTACCAATATTTAATTTTGAATTATCATTAGTTTTGCTTGTTTTGTAGGCATGAAGGATAAAAAATTATCTCCTATAATTCTCTGTCCGGTCCATTTCCCCAAGTCTCTCTAATAGGTGGTGGACCTCACTCAGACAACGTGTTCGATAGGGGGTAAGGTGGTCATTTCCACCCCCTATGAGAGGAATTTGAAGAGATGGAAGGGCATGAAATTATAGGGGATAAATTAGTGATACGACAAGTGATATCAGAGTCAAAGGTTAGTCCAAATCATGGCTTACGGGGAGAACCAGTAGGAGAAATTAATGACATTTACTTGTGCAAAAGTAAGGTCTCTCCATTTTGTGTTCTAAATTTGAACATATTTTGAGAGCTTTTTCACATGGAAGATCCATCGTTTCAAATGACAATGTCTTCACCCATGTCATTGGGCCATGTTTCTTCTGCCCTAGAAACATCATTCAGCTCCACATCAAGGACCAAAAGGTATTTGTTAGAATTATGGAAACCCCCACCCTTCAAGATGCAGAATAACTCTGTCACGAAGTGAAGGAAGTTCTACATAAGTTTTCTTAAATATCACGACTTTCATTTCTAAGTTTGAGCACAATCTCAAAGTATCCTCGACAAGAACGGGGGCTAATCAACGAGTGCACGCGGCCTAACAAGCTTATAGGAGACTGTTTTATTTTGGGAAACCAGTTCACACCAACCGTTGCACCGCCACTAAAAAACAAGTAAGGTCTTATGAAGAGTGACCGGTGTACGATTCAAACCCCACCGATATCTCCTACCAGATAAGTGAAGTTATACTCTTACACCAAATTTACTGGTTATACAAGCATTTAAAATAAGCATCCAAGAGGTGAAGATGATGGGATCTGAAATGGAATGCATTGTGGAATTCCTGAAAATCTATGGATTTTAAAAGCTAACTGTTAAATTAAACAATATAAGGAGTATAAGGTATAGTACATGAGGAAATTATAATGGGAGTAGTTGTCTTACCCAAAAAAATATATATATTGGGAGTAGTTGGGTGACTTCCTTGTGAATCGGGTGACCTTGTTTCACAATATTTTTAATCAAATACCATTTTTTTTTTTTTTTGTTCGGTAATATCATAAACCATTTCAGATAGAAGAAAAAAAAGCAAAAGGATAATTACATACACAAGCATGTATGTTAAATCGCCAACACTTCAGAAATTTGATAAGAAAATGGATTTAATTCATGTATCGGCATCGGTATTCGTCGCAAGGGATACTTTTTGACCGTATCAAATCAATATAGAATAATAAAAAAAATCTAAACATTGATTTTTAATATTAAAAAAAAAAAGAAAAAATGTTTCCTATGGGGGACTCTAGCACCCAATGTTACACACAGAAAAGGTGAAATATTGAAATGACAATCCTGCCCCTCCATGAAAGGCGAAAATGACTGCCTACCTTATGCTTCTGGACACTTTCATTGACCCTCGCACGCACAAGGGCCATGCTCCTCCACAAGAAACATTTTCCCTAAAAAGTATTTGTTTGTATTAGCCAATCCGTATCAACCAGCTGGTACATACTTAAAACAGTGCATGGGAGTACCTGATTTTAGTGCACCTATCAAAAAAAAGTAAAATGTTGACTATTGAAATTTTTTTTTGTTAAAAATAAAAAATGCATATAATATTTTGTTCTACCATATGACCCGCCAGTATATATATACTACCATGGTCTCATCCACATTATCCACACACAGACACTCTCTCAGCCTCCCCCTAAACGTTAGGAAGAGATTGAAAAGATAAAGGAAACATGTCTCCTTCTTCCCTTGAAGCCCAAATATCCATTTTTTTCTTTCTCTTCATGGTGATGAGTCCCACAGTTATTTCTACCCACATCATCAATTTCCAATCACCAAATCTCTTCCCAATAGGCCTCGCTTGGAACCCAACTTCCCAACACTTCGTCGTTGCCTCATTCAACCACCACTCCCTCAAAGCCATCTCCGACGGCGGTATTGTCGAAACCTTGTTCTCCATCCATTCCCTCCCTCTGATGGTTAACATTCTTGGCGTCACCGTCGACTCCAATACCAACCGTCTTCTCATCATTCTCCATGCCTTTGAACCGCGACCCCCCTTCAATGCTCTTGCCGCCTACGACCTGACCTCCGGTGACCTCCTCTTCCTCACACCCCTCACTAACTCCATGGTTTCCGGTCACCGGCCAATAGCTATTGATGTCGCCGTTGACCATGCCGGCAATGCTTACGTCACCAACCCTGTTGGCAACTTCATCTGGAAAGTTGAACCCACCGGAAAACCATCTGTCTTATCTATGTCAGCAATCTTCTCATCTCAACACATGTACACTAGGCAACCCTGCAGCCTTAGTGGCCTCAATGGAATTGCTTACGTCAGCAAGAGCTTCCTATTGGTGGTTCAAACAAACACCGGAAAATTGTTTAAGGTCAATGCTGACGATGGAACTGTGAGGGTGGTGAGGTTGACAGAGGATTTGACAGCGGCTGACCGAATTGCTGTTAGAAATGACGGCGTTGTAGTGGTGATGTCTAAAAGGAAAGCATGGTTCCTGAAGAGCAAAGATGGTTGGGAGGAAGCGGTGGTTTATGATGAAATTGCCCTTGATGTTGATAAGCTCCCAACTTCAATTACTGTTAGAGAGGAGAATAGGACTTATGTGTTATATGGAAGAGTGAGGAAGGGTAGTTTGGGAAGCATGGAAAGGCGGGAGTTTAGCATAGAGGAGATTATTGGTTCTGGTGAGGGGAAGAAAGAGGATGCTGTGGGAAAAAAGAATGTTGTCTGGTCAATGACGGACTCCAACGCCTCTCTATGTTTATCTCTCTCCTCCCACAATAAGGGGCATATATATGATTTTGATAGTAGGGAGGAGCGAGCTAAGTTCCAGTGCTCCTTTACCCAGGACACGTACAATTACGCCTAATGTAATTTTCCATGTCATAGATCAATGGTCAAAACTTCATGTCACTTGATGATAAACTCCGTGTGTTGAGATTGAGAGAAAACTCATGGCATGAGAGTTTTAATTTGTCCAATAATCAACTTGTCAAATCATCAGTTCATGTGGTTGAAAAATTACAAATATTATAAAAAAGATTTCAATTCAAATGGTGTGGTGATTGAATGAATCTCTTTGTTTGAAAGTAATCAATTGGAATCCCAAAGAAAATCAAAATTTATAATATGTTAAAAGTACGTAGGGGTTTCAATCCATCAGGCTCGGTTGGTTTTGGCTAGGCTTAATTGATCCCCACCAATTTAAAGTCCTGCACTTTTTTCGCCCGTTTAAGTAAATTTACTAGAGCTGGCCAACTTGTAATCAAAAACATAAATTTTCCTACATTTTCCTTATTATTTATGGAGTATAGTCTTTTGTAGCACTATATGGTGAGTAAAGTGGATTGTCTCACTATAATTTTTGGGAAAATGTTCTCTGACAGAGGAGGGGGGATAGTCAACGAGTGCACGTGAACTAACAGGCTTATAGGGGGCTGTTTTATCTTGGGAGTCCAGTTCACACCAACCCGATTGCACCAGTAAGGGGGAACAACTAGGATCTTAAGAAGAGTGACCGGTGGCACGACTCAGCCCCACCGATATTTTCTAACCTTGTTCGAATTTTGTGACTGCTGCGGTGAAGAATGTGGCGAATTCAACAGTCTTTCAACAAACTTCAATTTCAATGAGGTCATCGAAAACTAGATAAGTGAATTTAAACTTTTCCTCCAAATTTATTGGTTACACAAGCATTTAAAATATGCATCCAAGAGGTGGAGATGGTACATGAAATGCTTAGTGGAATACCTGAAAAATCTATGGATTTTAAAAGCTGACTGTGAACAGATATGATTTAAACTATAGCATTAATTTTATTTTATTCATGTTGTGTTTGACTTCCTTGTGAATGGTGACCTTGCTTCATAATAATTTTTTGGATAAATTATACGTCACCCCTTGGTTTTCAAATGAAACTCAGATCACCCTCTGGTTTTTTAAAAAACTCAATCACCCGGCCTCTGGTTTAGACCTCAATATGACAAATTAGTCCCTACTGTTAGTTTTATGTTGTTAAGTGATGATGTCAGCCAGTTAAATAAATTTAAATTCCTAAACCACCCTTGACCAATGTTGAAGATGAAGGAAGGGTTGTATTGTAAATTTAATTCTAATGTTTTGGTACAAGGGTAAAATAGTCCATTCACATAAATAACTAACAGCAGACTAACACCGTTACTGTAGAGGGGGTGATTTGAGTTTATTCAAAAATCAGGGGGTGATGTGTAATTTATCCTATTTTTTTGGACTGATTTTCCCTCCATCCATGGTGACTGGGATTCTATTCACCGAGGGGTGAGAGAGAACAGGAATGGGTATTAAGGGTATTTTGGAATATACAAAAACCCTAGAGGGGTTTGTGAACCCTAAGATAGCGAGTGAACCATCCACTATGAGTGGAGGAAAACTTTATCCTATTTTTAATAAAATGCCCTTTCAGACAAAAGAAAAAAAGCAAAAGGAACCTTGATTAAAATACTTTATCTAATTCAAACATTCTTTTGGTGGTTCAGGGAACCTCACTGTATCCTCACAGTAGTCATATACCAAGTGATTTTCACGAACCCTTCTAAGTTGCTCTTCTTTGTGCTTACTCAACCCATTCATGGCTGATTTATCCCAACGATACTGACTCACTTTACTACATTTTCCGATCACAGTTCCGTTTTCCGGTGAAAATTCGCAAGCATCTACCTTAAAAGATTGGAAAGTTGAAACGAAAGGTGAATAGCTCCAGTTTGTCTTCACCATCCCTCCTTGAGTAGCCCAGTCATCGGCATTCCATAAAGAACCATAAATTCCCATGGCTTGGTTTTTGGGGTACAATACAGAAGTTGCTTCTTCCTTGTTGGCAAAGACCCGAAGAGGAACCCCATCAACAAGAAACCTGTAAAGATAAGATCAGCAAAAGTCCACCCAATCAGGTCGAAAATATTAATTTTTCAATGTAATTTTTAAAGGCTATAACTTTTGACATTGATGGAATTACGTGAGCCATAATATCAATTCAGAAACTGCAGCTCAGTGCTCCATGATACTTTGGCAGTCCAAGAATTGAATCTTTGGAGATTGGGAGAATATTCGCACGTTTAAAAGGGTGTACCAGATCTTCAAAGTTTTGTTCGCGATTTAGGGTTTCCTAATATTCCAACTACCTAAATAAAGGTAGTTTTGAGATTTCATTAGGTTAAATTGAATTTTATGAATCAACACATCTTTTGCTCGTCTTCCTTGTTTGAATTAGGGTTTTCTTAAACATGTGGATTCGAGGTTTGTTAGTGCTAGATCCTAGAACGACATCTAGTCCCCCATACTTCTGCCTGCATCACATCTCATAGACTAAACCACCCATCTAAGTTGATTCGTAACTCGGCCGAGTTGGATTGAGTAACTCGCCAATTCAGTCGAGGTGAGTTGACTCGCGAATATCTCCATTTCATTTTGACAGGTAGTATATGTGGCTTCGTTGTCAGATTTCCTTTTGTACATATTCTTCGATAGATGGTTAATTAGAATATTTGACTAAATATTAAATAATGGATGAATTATTTTCCTCTTTAGTGAAAGTTATAATCTAATTCCAGTATATTTTTATTAATAACTATTAAGATTACCTTACCTATTGAGTCCAAATTAATTTCCAAAGGAAAAATTCTTACTTTCCAAATGTTTTATTAACTAAGCCTGAAGGATGCGTTTGGTATGTATTCTTGGAATGTATTCTAAGTCAATTCTCCATTCTCGGGTCATAAAATATAATTGTTTTTATCGTCTGAAAATGCGAAATTGACCTAGAATGCATACCAAACACAACCTAAATATAAGGACTAATTCCAAAAGATAAAATAGAAGAACACATTATATTTTATTGTTGGCCGCCCAAGAAAGGGGGTGAAAACTAAAAAAAAAACAACAAGAATAAGAATTGAAGAATAAGTGGATGAGTTCAAACATAGAGACTCCATTTTCAAAGGCCTATTTAACTCAAATTGTTAAATAAGATTAAGTTAAAGTTTGTTCGGATTCAAGTCAGGAAACAGCCTCTTTGTAAAAACAAGGGTAAGGTTGTGTATATTATGATCCTCCCCAAACCCTACAATGGCGCGGGAGCCTTGTGCACTGGCTATACCCTTTTTTTATATTTAAAGATTAGGTTGAACAACGTCAGTATTATCTTTTTCTCAAAGTATTATAAATATTTTCTGCTTCATTTTTTAAGTTTTTATTATAACCATCTTACTTTAATTTTTTTTTATTATAACAACATTTTTATAATTTTTATAATTTTTATAATTTATTTAATGACCTAATGATTTTGGTTGTTATTTTAGTGACTCATCAAATGGTGGCATTGTGAGTCACTAAGACAACTCCACTCTATGTGCCTTCAAGTTGGGACTTTTGAGATTTACAAAATTAGTTTACAAATTTATTTTAAGTAGTGTGGATCTTGGTTTAAACTAGGTTGCTGGTCGGTTCATATCTTCTTCATCTGTGACATTCAAGAAAATTGGAACTTCACAAAAGTTTGCCGAAAGCATGAATATTGCAAATTAGTTATGTGGCTAATAAAGGGTACTAGCTGACTTTCTGTCAAACCCTACACATTTAAAATAAAATAAAAAGTGGGGGTGGGGGTGGGAGGGGATGTTTATTCGATTTGTATGGATAGTGGCTTTTGATTAATGTCTCCTTTTCAAGCGTATCAGTTGAAAGCTGACAATTTTAGTATAAGGATGGGTAAGGGAATAATCAATCAATATAAGAAAAAGGTATCCATTTCAAAAGTTTATTCTTTTTGTCAAGTAAGTTGGAAGGGTATGGACTTCTATATATATATATATATATATATATATATATATATATATATATAGTGTAATGGTGATAAGGAAAGTGAATGTGAGAAGTGAGAACAAAGAAGTGAGAACAAAGGGCAGTAGTGGACTCCCAAAATGAAAGAAATGAAAACAAATTTTTTGGGGAGGGTTTTCTATTAGGGCAGTGTAAGAAGGAATTTGCATGCATGTTACATCAATGAGTTAGAGAATAGTATCATTCATTTGAACCTATGTTATCAAACTAAGAGAGAGAATGTCAGTGTAAGTCTCACTATTATTATGTAATATGTATGAGGGTATAAAACAATCTATACAATAGCTACGCATGTGTTAATTTTTTTCCCCTAAATTTTTATGAAAGAAGAAACGATAGAGCTGAAGTACTAATATCAATAAGGAGAAATGATTTGTGCACGGGAAGAACTATCTCATTGACGATTTGTAACTAAGGGTGGTTTTGGTATTTTGATGCGGACCATTGTATCTATCCAAATGGTTTTATGTGTGACTGTACAGCTGTGCACGAAACCTTTTGCTTATCAATAATAAAATATTTGCCACAAGTAGATTGGGATCATAAATAGTATTTTCTAAGCTTTTGTTCAAGGATGATCCGGTTGGACTATAAGGTTGGGGCAAAATCTTGACATATGTATACATTTTACGTTGCCTTTACCTAATAGTTCGAGCTTTTAAGTTAAACGGTAACATAGTTTCCAAACCAACTAATTCAATTAAATGTTCCTGCCAAAGTAACTTGACTAAACGATAAGTCCACAAGACATAATCTATGTCACCTAAACCAAACCAAACCAAACCATACAAGCAGACCAGATTTAACCCAACCAGTTGTCAATATATTCCTATTTTGAAGTCCCTCAAAATTTAAAATATTGTTCACAGGGTAATTAGTCCATGGTTCACATGGCTTAATGGTTAGACCGGCCAGTTCAATTATACCAACCCACTCGGCCTCTTTTTCCTTCCTTAGGTTTTGTTATTAGTTATGATCAAAAACCTTGAAGTAGTTCCAATGGGAGCTATAGATAATTACTTACATGATATAGTAGTGATTCCATAGCAAAGTGTATGTATGAAAATCTATTGTTGGATCAAACCATAGTGTATGCCTCTGCTCCCGATTTCCGGTACCATTAACGTACACATTCGTCTGGACCAAGTACGGTTCACTCGAAAGATTTCCAAGAAACTCGAAGTCTAACTCATCATGGTTAGGCCCGTCAGACGACATCTGTATATCACATTTATATTTTGGAATCACATTCTCGAAAAAAAAAAAAAAAAAAACACAAAGATAATTGTGACTCGAACAAAAAAGTTAGCTTACATAAAAAGCTGTCACTGTTCCGGCAGAATCACCTTCTACTAACTTAATCTGAACACTTGCTTTACCAAATAGGTACTTTCTTTTGGACCCAAACCCAGATCCTAAATCAGAAAAAATTATCAAAATATCAGTTAAATCAAACAAACAAACACAGGAGGAGGAGTTTATAAGCACCTGAAGCTGTATCAAGTGTAAGCTTAATTTGGTCTCCTTCATCCACAAAGTGATCTGGTGCCCAGTTACATTGAAAGAGTTCACTAAAATTATGGGCACTCACTAAATTTAGGAGAATAGCTAAATATAGGAGAAATGCAGTAGCAGTTGTGAGATTGGATGGACACACCATTGTTTGTTGTTGGCTTCAAAGCAAATGAAGTGACATGAATGAGAGGGTGAGTGAGTGCGGCATTATTTATAGGAGGGTAGATGTCTCCAGATCCAATTGGATAGGGAAGTCAAACCCTAGCCCGAACCGACAAACCGGTTCAAACCAAATCCGGTTTTGAATTGGGGTTTTATGACACCGAATCCATATTAGATCACACCGAAACCGATAAGAAATCGAACTAACCTTGAAAAATTGGACCAAAATTGAGTCTAAACCAACATAACGAAAAAGAAACTGATACCAAAGCGGCCAATTTATCTTCTTTTGCAATCGATTTCCCTACAACACTCGCTACTTTAGTTAATTGTCCACCCTTTATGAGTGTGATTTCTATATTATGTATGGCTATGCCTAAGGGCATATCAGTTGAAGTTAGCGTATATAGAAGATCTGGCTAACATGTGACAAAGACGAGCAGATTATCCTTAATTGGTTGTCAGTTCCTTCACATTTGGACTACCAGAGGGTGACGTGGATTCCTCTAGGGCAAAAGGAATAGAATAAATATTTGTGGGGAGGCAATCTACCACTTCAGCACCTACTTTAGAGCGGCGCCACCATTGGTATTGGCCTATTGGGAGAATCCAACAGCTGTTTGTTGGAAAGAATTGATGATCTGTTCTCCACTTCAGCTAAATTCCAATTTTTTTTTCTTTTTAATTAATTAATGAAATTCCGGTCTAGTACTGGTTGCAATGGACGGCCGGTGCGGCAGCTGGTGGGCCTGGTATAAAGTGTATTACAGGTTGGGCATTATATTCTTTAAGGGAAAAAGATCCCTACTTGGTGGTATTTTCTATACCTTTTCATAGGGCACCGTGAAATGATGCCTTTGTCCCTGGATAGATACCCAAGCGTGTTGCTTTCTTGGCCTAGACGCTTGTGTAAAATTGTTTTTCCAAAGGATGGAAGACTATTTGAATTCCTCTAAAGGAATTGAGTTTTTTTTTTTTTTTTTTTTTTTTAATTTAGGTCCCAGTCAGCCCTAGCCTGATGGCCCGGCCTGTCCTGACCAAAATATAGGTCGATATACATATGAGTAATAAATATTCAATTTCACCAATAAGATACGGAGGCTTACTGGCTGTTTAAAAAAAAAGATTCCATTATAAACAATGAATTAGTCAATTGGATATTGGAGAGGCAAAAACTCAAAACCAAATAATGGTTTGCCGTTTCTATTTTGAACTACAATTTTTGTTCAAAACTGAACTACGGTTCAAACCAAATTGTGGGGTTTAACTTGAGTAATTTTATGGGAAAATTACATGATTAACTACTTTTGGGTTTTCATTTACAAAACTGTCCACTCTATGTTTGAGTTAACAAAAATAGACAAAAATAAGTTAAGGTTTACAAAACTGGACAAAATAGTGTCTCTCCCTCCCTCACTTTTTTAGACATTTTTAACCCTGCCATTGCCTTCTTGTCCAGGCATCCTGAGTAATCATAGGAAAGGGAAGGGAGGGGCAGGTTTGGGGTAGCAGAGAATGGCGGTGGCAGGGATAAGGGTGGGGTTGCAGGGAACGGAGGATGCCCAGGCGAGAAGGCAATGGCAGGGGTAAAAATATCTAAAAAAGTAATTTTGGGAGGGAGATGCACTATTTTGTCCAGTTTTGTAAACCTTAATTTATTTTTGTCTATTTTTGTTAACTCAAACATAGAGTGGACAGTTTTGTAAATGAAAACCCAAAAGTAGCTAATCATGTAATTTTCCCTAATTTTATTTTATTAAGCTACTGTTATTTCCTTGTTTGTTAAGGATTGAAAAGAGTCTTATTCCGTTCAAACTAGCCTTGATTGACCCTTGCTGACCCTTTTTTTCTGTTTTTTCTATTTGTGCCTTTATACAATAACAACCATAACCTTATCCCAACTAAATGGGGTCGGTTACATGGATCTGATAGAGGCTATGATAATAGTAGAAATAAAAGTAAAACGAAGTAAGAGGAGTAAAAGGAAGTAAAAAAGACAATAAGTAAAGGAAGAAGTCCACGCAGTAATCAAAGCAATATCCCAGGAACATTCCCCTACAAAGGGTCGGCTACACGGGTCTTTGTCCTCCAAACAACTCTATCTGCAGTCATACTAGGATCGAGCCCTACCACATGCATATCTTTTCTTTATATGTACTAAAAATAGGGGGGAAAAGGTTAAAACATCTTCGACATCAATCATTCTTAAAAGTAATTTGAAAGGCTTAAAGCATTAAACATAATATGTAATAATTAATACATAATTATAAAAAATCAGGGGCGAGCTAGGCCTCCAGTCTAAAAATCCCAGCCCAAGCCCGTCCTAAAAGTTAAAAACCTTAGCCTAGGCCCTACCCGGGCTCAGGGCGGGCTCGAGTTCAATGGACCAAACTTACACCCCTAATTCCAACTTTTGTTGGGGGTGGGTGGGTATATGCACCTTTTCATAATATTTCAAAAAGAAATAATTAAAGTAAAATACTGAATTAATGAAGGGATAAAGTTCTCTGCACTAGGGCACAAGGAACGCCAAGACACATGGAGGTGGGTGAAATGACCCCCCAATGACCCAAACCCCGCCCATGTGTATGGGCACAGCATGCACCCAGATGCGCTCCCGGACAGAGAACGTGCTCCCATTAATGAAATACTTCATGTCGAGGACAAATTGAAATGTTTCGTAGTCCAAATCTACAATCAAGTTCAAAAAAATTGAAGTAGACCTCTACTAATGCGATAGAATATACTATACAAATTAAGCTAGTTATCCTCTATTCTTTTCCCTCTTCTCACCCCCTATTGTAATCATTGGAGAAGGGGAAGACATTTTTTCTTGGTAAATATTGAGCACTTATTTTAGTAATTTTTAATTGTGTCAGATTTTAATTCAAAAAAGAGGAGGCATAGATAGTGGTGAATTCTTTATTTATTGGAGACGTGCTAGCTTAGTAGTCTTTAAAGGAATATTCGAAGTGATACATGATCAAGATTTTTTCCATACAAAGGGATCATAAATATAGACATGGTAGACCTACATTAATTATTCGATCATAGCTGCTCATTTTAGGATTCTCTTTTAAGGAGTGTCGCTAATATGTACTAGTGGGCTCGGTTTTGTTTAATACAAAGGTCTATTTTGCTCTTTTTTATTCCTCTATTTTCTGGTTTAGGTTTTGCAACTTGAAAAGGACAAGGTAACTGTCGTTATTTTATTTAATTATTTTGATGGAAAATTTTTCGTATTATACTTGAAATTTTCAGTCTTTTGATTTTAATTGTAGAAAGACCCAATCTTTTCCTACTCGAAACCCCATCAAAGTCTGGTCTAGGGTTAGCTATTTTTGTTATGATATACCCACATTAGTTATTTAGGACCTTAGATGTATTTTAAAATACCCTTGGACAATCTCCACCTAATACTTTAAGGTTATGGTTAAACTCCCAAATGGTATTTTGTGAGTTAGCTAGTTTATTTAATATATGGTATCAGAGTCAGGCCCATTTGTTGTCTTCCTTAAGATGTATATTTATGTATATATCGAAGCTACACGTGAGGAGAGTATTTAAATGTGGTATCTAAGCTATATGGTATCAGAGTCATATGATTGGTGATTGAGCACTTATTTTAGTAATTCTCAAATGGGTAATATTTTAACTCAAAAAAGAAGAGCATAGATAAAGGTGAATTCTTTATGGGAAAAATGGTTTTTATGGAGAAGCATGGCCCATGTGCCTAGACACAGAGGGGGCAAAATGACTGCATCGCCCCATAAAAGGCAAAAATGTCGGCCCAGTTGATGCTTCTACGCCCGGTACCATTGACCCCTCATGTGCACAGGGGTCATGCTCTCCTACAGATAGCTCTTTCTTATTATTTATTTATTGTGGGTGCATGTGCTAGCTCAGTGGTTCCTAAACTAGCATCTGACGTGATTCATGATCAAGATTTTGTCCGTAGAAATTGTCCCAAATATTGACATAGTGGACTCACATTAATTGTTCAATCCTAGATGAGCGTTTTAGGATTCTCTTTCGAGGAGTGCTGTTAATATATACTAGTGGGCTCAATTTTTATTTAATACAAAACTCAATTTTTCTCTCTTTTGTTCCTTTGTTTTCTGGTTTTGATTTTGTGGCTTGGTGAAGACAAAGTAACTATCGTTATTTTATTCAATTATTTTGATGGAAAATTTTTCATACTATACTTGAAGATATCGATATTTTGATTTACAGTGAATAAGTTATAACCTATTCTTTTTTTATACTTGAAATCCATCAAAATACAATCTAGGGTTAGGGTTATTGTTATGATTTTGAATGTTATTATTCTTTCATGTTGCTTATATTGCAATGTACTTAATATACTCTTGTTATATTTCTTCACTATGCCTTAAGAAATTATTTTATATTGCATTTTATACCATTTAGTTTTTTCTTCCCGGGTTTTATGCTAATGCTCAAATTTTGGATATCAGGGTTATGAAATTTCTCATGACAAGTGATTTTTTTTTAAATTTTATGAATAATATAGATAATATCATTGAAAGTTTTATTTTGTTTAAAAAAAATTATATTTCCAATTAAGAGATATAAATGGATGGTTGAGAATGTGATTTTGGAGAGTGATCTTGCAATTGTAGATGACGCGGACAAAGCAAACATTTTACAGTTCCAAATATGCGTTGATTCCTAAAAAACTAGCCAACATTAAGATGAGTTTCTTTACTCAACATTTTTTTGTTTGTTTTTCATTATTTAAAATATGAAGGTCGTGTAGGAAAAACAAGGGATTTGTTGAATTTCTAAAGTGCAAAAAATGAACCTATTTATATGATTTAGGAGGAGGTTGGGCATACTGCTAGCTTTCAGTAAACTAACGGCATACACCAATCACAGGGTTGGACACAGGAGTCAAGGGGGTCTTTTCCAAAGGAGGAAGAGAGAGTTGGTTAGTCCATATGATAAAGGACTATGGGTTAGTCTAAGTGATAGAGGATACGAGCCACATATATCTCAATGATCAGATTTAATCCAAAGTAAGCAAGCAAAGTTGTTCAAACTCTAATTTAAAATTTTAGTAAAATTACCAAAATATTAATAATATGTAGAATCATGGAACCACGGAATAATCCCACATCGCCTGGGGATGTGTCATGGAATGTGAATATATGTTATAGTCTCCTTACTTGGTATGATACGTTTTAAAATTGTACGCCACAACAGACAATATTGTGCCATCTGTGGGACTAGGTACATGGCACTTCATTGGTATCAGAGCCAAAGATGGGTCGTAGTAGAAGCATAGATGTAAAACAACAAAACCATAGAATAGTTCCACATCGCCTGGGGATGTGCTATGGAATGCGTATATATGTTGTGGGTCTTTGATAGTTCCACCCACTAAGAATACATCAACAACAGGGATATTCTCTTGGTTCAATTTTTTCTCAAGTTCTCAAAGTTTGTTACTTGAGGAGTTATTTCCTCGTCTTCTTGAAACTCTGGCAGTTCAATGGGTAGTCTTTGCAAAAGTCCTCATCACTTATCTATTGGGCTTCAGTTAGGCCCGTGCAATCAGAAAATTTATATATCATAGTGTAGAAAATATTGAAGTACTCAGTCCAAACTGAGTCCTCCTTTTCCAAGAACTAAACTCAGAGTCACTAAAGCTTTCCAATTTGACCATCTCAATTGGAACAGCTTGTTTCTCCATTATTATGTGATTTGTTTATATGCCTAGGAAAAAGAAAAATTCAAATGAAAGAAAATACTCCAAGGAACAATCACACCTGAGATGGAGAACCCTGGATTTAGGAGACGGGACGACCAAACTAAAACCCTGGTGGATGGTGCAACGACAACGGGCTCGCATTGTAGCGACGGCAGAGGAAGGATCGCGATGGTGCATCGACATCGGCGCTCGCAGCGTGCACACTAGACCGATTTCTCTTTTTCAAGAAGCGTACGTGAGAGCAACTCTTCACAAACCAGAAAATTTTACAGAAAAAGCTCCTTGACAAGGAATAGCTTTTTGGTTTTTTTTTTTTTTAAACCAAAAGCTTTTAGAAAGCTTTCTGCCAACGTCTTTTGGCCTTCTTCTTCTTTTTTTTTTTTTTTTTCAAATGATCAACCAAAGGTGATTCAAGAATAAATGCTCTCTGCCAAAGCTTTCTGAGATTCATGCGGCTCATTCTGCTTCCGAGCCTGGATCAATTTGAAAATTGACATGTTGATCATTATATCATGCATTTTCCATACCACACTCTCATACTGTACAGCCCAAGTCGGTGAGGCCATAAGCACTTTGATGTGTTAGGTCCCATGTCTCTTTAGATGTGATGATCTGCACTGTTGGGTGTTTGTAGTTTCATTCAGACCAAGGCATTAGTTTTAAGGTGTACTCCATTCAACACTATCTTTTGTGGCCACAATCAGTTTGTCTAAACCGGAGAGTGATTTTAAAGGGTTTTCAAAATCAAAACTTGTGACATATGCAGCCCAAGTGGGAGATTGTAAGATTTTCATAAGGTGGGCTGGCATAGTCCCACTTTATTTTAACAAAACCGGTTTAGTTGTGTTGATTGGAGCTACCTTAATGGTATGAGTCCAGTTGCTATGTGTGGACCTAAAGTATTGTTTCCTTAATAGGAATGAAACCCTAGTTTCTATGCAGGATTGGTCCCTACCATCACCACTATAAATAGTTGTCACTGGCCCATTAAATGTCTAACCTTAGAAAACCTAAAGACAAGTGGACGAGGGGAGACCAGACCAACATTCGTGTGCGACAGGGATCGCAAAGAAAGTTGTCGGCTTCAAACCATGAATCCAGGTACGTCATTCACACCTCCGTAATTTATGTGTATGCTCATTGATCTCCATGAATCTTCCGCATGAATTATTCTATCATCCCCTCCAGGAAACCCAACTTCAGGTTGTGAAAAAGAACATGCAAGAATTGAAAAGCGATAAACTAGAACGACCAAATGGACATGACGTGGTCGGGGTGCCGGGAAGGGGAGGTGAAGTTGGAGTCAAGAGAGGAAAAGGAGGAATTTGGTACAATTAATCCTATAAAAGTTAATTACAAAAACTATTTAACGGCTGTCAAAGGTTGGCCCGCACTGGTAGGTTTGATCTAAATTGATCTATTGAAGCCAGAGATTGGCTCGATTACTAAATGTGTCAGGCTCAAGCACTGACTGATTAATAATTGGGCAGTTCTGGTGCAAGGTAGTGGCTCAATGGTTGACTGATCGGGACGACTAAATGCTATGACCAGCTGATAACCGACCGTTTATATAGCCCAATTAGTACTTTTAAACCTATTTCACTCTCCTCTCACAGTACTTAGGCTCTGCAACTTTAAGTTTCGACCATGTTCTTCCATTTTTTGTTCTTCTTTCATTTCTAAGTTTGAGCACAATCTCAAAGTATCCTGACGGGAACAGGGGCTAGTCAGCGAGTGCACGTGGACTAACAAGCTTATAGGGGACTATTTGATTTTGGGAAACCAGTTCACACCAACCCGGTTGTACCACTAAAAAAGAAGTAAGGTCTTATGAAGAGTGACTGGTGGCACGACTCAACCCCACCGATATCTCCTACCAGATAAGTGAAGTTATACTCTTACACCAAATTTACTGGTTATACAAGCATTTAAAATAAGCATCCAAGAGGTGAAGATGATGGGATCTGAAATGGAATGCATTGTGGAATTCCTGAAAATCTATGGATTTTAAAAGCTAACTGTTAAATTAAACAATATAAGGAGTATAAGGTATAGTACATGAAGTAATTATAACGGGAGCAGTTGTCTTACCCAAAAAAACATATTGGGAGTAGTTGAGTGACTTCCTTGTGAATGGGGTGACCTTGCTTCATAATATTTTTAAACAAATACCATTTCTTCTTTTTTTTTTTTTTCTTTTTTTGTTCGTTAATATCAAAAACCATTTCAGATAGAAGAAAAAAAAGCAAAAGGATAATTAAATACACAAGCATATATGTTAAATGGCCAACACTTCAGAAATCTGATAAGAAAATGCATTTAATTCATGTATCGGCATCGGTATTCATCGCAAGGGATACTTTTTGACTGTATCAAATCGATACAGAATAAAAAATATAATCTAAACATCGTTTTTTAATATTAAAAAAAAAAAAAAGAGAAATGTTTCCTATGGGGAAGTCTAGCACCCAATGTTACACACAGAAAAGGTGAAATATTGAAATGACAACCCTATCCCTCCATGAAAGGCGAAAATGACTGCCTACCATATGCTTTTGCACACTTACATTGACCCTCGCACGCACAAAGGCCATGCTCCCCCACAAGAAACATGTTCCCTAAAAAATATTTGTTTATATTGTATTAGCCAATCCGTATCAACCAGGTACATACTTAAAACAGTGCATGGGAATACCTGATTTTAGTGGACCTATCAAAAAAAGTAAAATGTTGACTATTGAAATTTTTTTTATTAAAAATAAAAAATGAAAATAATATTTTGTTCTACTATTTGACCCGCCCGTATATATATACTACCATGGTCTCATCCACATTGTCCACACACAGACACTCTCTCAGCCTCCCCTAAACATTAGGAAGAGATTGAAAGGATATAGGAAACATGTATCCTTCTTCCCTTGAAGCCCAAATATCCATTTTCTTCTTTCTCTTCATGGTGATGAGTCCCACAGTTATTTCTACCCACATCATCAATTTCCAATCACCAAATCTCTTCCCAATAGGCTTCGCTTGGAACCCAACCTCCCAACACTTCGTCGTTGCCTCACTCAACCACCACTCCCTCAAAGCCATCTCCGACGGCGGTATTGTCGAAACCTTGTTCTCCATCCATTCCCTCCCTCCGATGGTTAACATTCTTGGCGTCACCGTCGACTCCAATACCAACCGTCTTCTCATCATTCTCCATGCCTTTGAACCGCGACCCCCCTTCAATGCTCTTGCCGCCTACGACCTGACCTCCGGTGACCTCCTCTTCCTCACACCCCTCACTAACTCCATGGTTTCCGGTCACCGGCCAATAGCTATTGATGTCGCCGTTGACCATGCCGGCAATGCTTACGTCACCAACCCTGTTGGCAACTTCATCTGGAAAGTTGAACCAACCGGAAAACCATCTGTCTTATCTATGTCAGCAATCTTCTCATCTCAACACATGTACACTAGGCAACCCTACAGCCTTAGTGGCCTCAATGGGATTGCTTACGTCAGCAAGAGCTTCCTATTGGTGGTTCAAACAAACACCGGAAAATTGTTTAAGGTCAATGCTGACGATGGAACTGTGAGGGTGGTGAGGTTGACAGAGGATTTGACAGCGGCTGACCGAATTGCTGTTAGAAATGACGGCGTTGTGGTGGTGATGTCTAAAAAGAAGGCATGGTTCCTGAAGAGCAAAGATGGTTGGGAGGAAGCGGTGGTTTATGACGAAATTGCCCTTGATGTTGATAAGCTCCCAACTTCAATTACTGTTGGAGAGGAGACTAGGACTTATGTGTTATATGGAAGAGTGAGGAAGGGTAGTTTGGGAAGCATAGAAAGGCGGGAGTTTAGCATAGAGGAGATTATTGGTTCTGGTGAGGGGAAGAAAGAGGAAGCTGTGGGAAAAAAGAATGTTGTCTGGTCAATGACGGACTCCAACGCCTCTCTATGTTTATCTTTCTGCTTCCATAATAAGGGGCATATATGTGATTTTGATAGTAGGGAGGACCGAGCTAAGTTCCAGTGCTCCTTTACCCAGGACACCTACAATTATGCCTAATGTAATTTTCCATGTCATAGATCAATGGTCAAAATTTCATGTCACTTGATGATAAACTCCATGCGTTGAGATTAAGAGAAAACTCATGGCATGAGAGTTTTAATTTGTCCAATAATCAACTTGTCAAATCATCAGTTCATGTGGTTGAAAAGTTACAAATATTATAGAAAAGATTTCAATTCAAATGGTGTGGTGATTGAATGAATCTCTTTGTTTGAAAGTAATCAATTGGAATCCCAAAGAAAATCAAAATTTATAATATGTTAAAAGTACGTAGGGGTTTCAATCCATCACGCTCGGTTGGTTTTGGCCAGGCTTAATTGATCCCCACCAATTTAAAGTCCTGCACTTTTTTCGCCCGTTTAAGTAAATTTACTAGAGCTGGCCAACATGTAATCGAAAACATAAATTTTCCTATATTTTCCTTATTATTTATGAAGTATAGTCATTTGTAGCACTATATGGTGAGTAAAGTGGATTGTTTCACTATAATTTTTGGGAAAATGTTCTCTAACAGGGGAGGAGGGATAGTCAACGAGTGCACGTGGACTAACAGGCTTATAGGGGGATGTTTTATCTTGGGAGACCAGTTCACACCAACCCGATTGCACCAGTAAGGGGGGACAACTAGGATCTTACGAAGAGTGACCGGTGGCACGACTCAGTCCCACCGATATTTTCTAACCTTGTTCGAATTTTGTGACTGTGGTGAAGAATGTGACGAATTCAACAGTCTTTCAACAAACTTCAATTTCAGTGAGGTCATCGGAAACCAGATAAGTGAAGTTATACTCTTACTCCAAATTTACTGGTTACACAAGCATTTAAATTATGCATCCACGAGGTGGAGATGGTACATGAAATGCATAGTAGAATACCTGAAAAATCTATGGATTTTAAAAGCTGACTGTGAACATATATGATTTAAACTATAGCATTAGTTTTTTTTTTTTTTTTTTTTTTTCTTCATGTTGTGTTTGACTTCCTTGTGAATGGTGACCTTGCTTCATAATATATTTTTGGGTAAATTATACCTCATCCCCCTGGTTTTCAAACGAAACTCAGATCATCCTCTGGTTTTTTGAAAAACTCAATCACCCCCTAGTTTAGACCCCAATATGACAAATTAGTCTCTACTAATAGTTTTATGTTGTTAAGTGATGATGACAGCCAGTTAAATAAATTTAAATCCCTAAACTACCCTTGACCAAAGTTGCAGATGAAAGAAGGGTAGTATTGTAAATTTAATTCTAATGTTTTGGTACAAGGGTAAAATAGTTCTTTCACATCAATAACTAACAGTTGACTAACATCGTTACTGTAGAGGGGGTGATTTGAGTTTTTTCAAAAACCAGCGGGTGATATGTAATTTACCCTATTTTCTTTTTGGACTGATTTTCCCTCCACCCATGGTGAATGGGATTCTATTCACCGAGGAGTGAGAGAGGTTAGGAATGGGTATCAAAGGTATTTTGGAACATACAAAAACCCAACAGGGGTTTGTGAACCCTAGGATAGCGAGTGAACCTGCATCCTCTATGAGGGGAGGAAAACTTTGTCCTATTTTTAATAAAATACCCTTTCAGACAAAAGAAAAAAAGCAAAAGGAACCTTGATTAAAATACTTTATCTAATTCAAACATTCTTTTGGTGGTTCAGGGAACCTCACTGTATCCTCACAGTAGTCATGTACCAAGTGATTTTCACGAACCCATCTAAGTTGCTCTTCTTTGTGCTTACTCAATCCATTCATGGCTGATTTATCCCAACGGTACTGACTCACTTTACTACATTTTCCGATCACATTTCCGTTTTCCGGTGAAAATTCGCAAGCATCTTACCTTAAAAGATTGGAAAGTTGAAACGAAAGGTGAATGGCTCCAGTTTGTCTTCACCATCCCTCCTTGAGTAGCCCAGTCATCGGCATTCCATAATGAACCATAAATTCCCATGGCTTGGTTTTTGGGGTACAATAAAGAAGTTGCTTCTTCCTTGTTGGCAAAGACCCGAAGAGGAACTCCATCAACAAGAAACCTGTAAAGATAAGATCAGCAAAAGTACACCCAATCAGGTCGAAAATATTAATTTTTCAATGTAATTTTCAAATGCTATAACTTTTGACATTGATGGAGTTACATGAGCCATAATATCAATTCAGAAACTGTAGCCCAGTGCTCTACGATACTTCGGCAATCCAAGAATTGAGTCTTTGGAGATTGGGAGAACATTCGCACGTTTAAAGGGTGTACCAAGCCTTCAAAGTTTTGTTCGCGATTTAGGGTTTCATAATATTCCAACTACATATATAAAGGTAGTTTTGGGATTTCATTAGGTTAACATGAATTTTATAAATCAACACATCTTTTGCTCTTCTTCCTTATTTGAATTAGGGTTTTCTTAAACATGTGGATTCGAGGTGTGTTAGTGCTAGAACGACATCTAGTCCCCCATACTTCTGACTACATCGCATTTCATAGACTAAACCACCCATCTAAGTTGATTTGCAACTCGGCCGAGTTGGATTGAATACTCGCCAATTCAGTCGAGGTGAGTTGACTCACGAATATCTCCATTTCATTTTGACAAGTATTATATGTGGCTTCATTGTCAAATTTCCCTTTGTACATATTCTTCTATACATGGTTAATTAGAATGTTTTGACTAAATAGTAAATAATGGATGTATTATTTCCTTCTTTAGTGCAAGTTATAATATAATTCCAGTATATTTTTATTAATAACTATTAAGATTGCCTTACCTATTGAGTCCAAAATTAATTTTCAAAGGAAAGATTTGCTTTCCAAATGTTCTATTAACTAAGCCTTAAGGATGCGCTTGGTATGCATTATTGGAATGCATTCTAAGTCAATTTTTCATTCTCGGGTGATCAAAAATAGGGAAAAAGATCTCTGTCCGGGAGTGTGGCCTACCCCATCACTCCCATGAGTCTATCTCTCTCCTCCCCATGTGAAAAGACACCTCTGCCACCTTGTTTTAAGGAGGAGAGAGATAGACTCATGGGAGTGCTGGCGTAAGCCACACTCCCATACAGAAAAATGCTTCCCTAAAAAAGAATTGTTTTTATCGTCTGAGAATGCGAAATTGACCTAGAATGCATACCAAACACAACCTAAATATAAGGACTAATTCCAAAAAAAAATAGAAGACGACATTATATTTCATTGTTGGCCGGCCAAGAAAGGGGGTGAAAACTAAGAAAACCAACAAGAATAAGAATTGAAGAATAAGTGGATGAGTTCAAACATAGAGACTCCATTTTCAAAGGCCTATTTTAACTCAAATTGTTAATTATGATTAAGTTAAAGGTTATTCCTATTCAAGCCAGGAAACAGTCTTTTTGCAAAAATAAGGGTAAGATTGCATACATTATGATCCTCCCCAAACCCCGCAATGGCGGGAGCCTCGTGCACTGACTACACCCTTTTTTTTATTTAAAGATTAAGTGGAGCAATGTCATTATTATCTTTCTCTCAAAGTATTATATATATTTTCTGCTTACTTTTATTTATTTTTTTATTATAACAACATTTTTTTAATTTTTTTAATTTTTTTAATAACATTAATGATTTTGGTTGTTATTTCAGTGACCCATCCAATGGTGGACTTGTGAGTCACTTAGACAAACTCCACTCTATGTGCCTTCAAGTTGAGACTTTTGAGATTTACAACATTAGTTTACAAATTCATATCAAGTAGTGTGGATCTTGGTTTAAACTAGGTTGCTGGTCGGTTTTTATCTTCTTCATCTGTGACATTCAAGAAAATTAGAACTTCACAAAAGTTTGCCGAAAGCATGAATATTGCAAATTAGTTATGTGGCTAATAAAGGGTATTTGCTGACTTTCTGTCAAACCCTACACCACATTTTTAAAAAAGGGGAAAAAATGTTTATGCGATTTGTATGGATAGTGGCTTTTGAGTAATGTCTCCTTTTCATGCCTATCAGTTGAAGGCTGACAATTTTAGTGTAATTAAACATGGGTAAGGGAATAATCAGTCAATAATAGAAAAAGGCATCCCTACGAAAAGTTTATTCTTTTTGTCAAGTTTGTTGGAAGGGTATGGACTTCTATATAATATATGGGAGAATGTCTTCTGGGACGCAGGGGCCATGCCTACGCACAATAGAGATTGGAATGACCGCTATGCCCCTCATGTATGGTGGAAATTCTGTCCCATTTGTGAATGTGAGAACAAAGGACAGTAGGGGACTACCAAAATGGAAAAAATGATAACAAATTTTTTGGGAAGGGTTTCCTACAAGGACAATGTAAGAAGGGATTTACATGCATGTTATACCAACGAGGGGTTGGAGAATGGTATAATTCATCTGAACCTACGTTATCAGACTAAGAGAGAGAGTGTCAGTGTAAGTCCCACTATTATTATGTAATATGTCAGAGAGTATAAAAGAATTTATACAATGGCTACACATGTAGTTTTTTCCCCTAAATTTTTATGAAGGAAGAAACGATAGAGCTGAAGTACTAATATCAATAAGGGGAAGGGATTTGTGCACGAGAAGAACTAACTATCTCATCGACAATTTGTAAATAGGAGTGGTTTTGGTATTTTGATGAGGACCATTTTGTATCCATTCAATGGTTTTGTGTACGACTATGCACGAAACCTTTTGCTTATCAATAATAAAATATTTGCCACAAGTAGATTGGGATCATAAATAGTATTTTATAAGCTTTTGTTCAAGGATGATCCGGTTGGACTATAAGGTTGGGGCAAAATCTTGACATATGTATACATTTTACGTTGCCTTTACTTAATAGTTCGAGCTTTTAAGTTAAACGGTAACATAGTTTCCAAGCAAACTAATTCAATTAAATGTTCCTACCAAAGTAACTTGACTAAACGATAAGTCCACAAGACATAATCTATGTCACCTAAACCAAACCAAACCAAACCATACAAGCAGACCAGATTTAACCCAACCAGTTGTCAATATACTCCTAATTTGAAGTCCCTCAACGTTTAAAATATTGTTCACAGGGTAATTAGTCCATGGTTCACATGGCTTAATGGTTAGACCGGCCAGTTCAATTATACCAACCCACTCGGCCTCTTTTTCCTTCCTTAGGTTTTGTTATTAGTTGTGATCAAAAACCTTGAAGTAGTTCCAATGGGAGCTATAGATAATTACTTACATGATATAGTAGTGATTCCATAGCAAAGTGTATGTATGAAAATCCATTGTTGGATCAAACCATAGTGTATGCCTCTGCTCCTGATTTCCGGTACCATTAACGTACACATTCGTCTGAATCAAGTACGGTTCACCGGAAAGATTTCCAAGAAACTCCAAGTCTAACTCATCATGGTTAGGCCCGTCAGACGACATCTGTATATCACATTTATATTTTAGAATCACATTCTCAAAAAAATAAAAAATAAATAACTATGACTCGAACAAAAAAGTTAGCTTACATAAAAAGCTGTCACTGTTCCAGCAGAATCACCTTCTACTAACTTAATCTGAACACTTGCTTTACCAAATAGATACTTTCTTTTGGACCCAAACCCAGATCCTAAATAAAAAAAAAATCATCAAAATATCAATTAAATCAAACAAACAAACACATGTAGAAACAAACACAAGAGAGGGTGTTTATAAGCACCAGAAGCTGTATCAAGTCTAAGCTTAATTTGGTCTCCTTCATCCACAAAGTGATCTGGTGCCCAGTTACATTGGAAGAGTTCTGTAAAGTTGTGGGCACTCACTAAATTTAGGAGAATAGCTAAATATAGGAGAAATGCAGTAGAAGTTGTGAGATTGGATGGAGACACCATTGTTTGTTGTTGGCTTCAAAGCAAATGAAGTGACATGAATGAGAGTAAAGAGAGTGAGAGGGTGAGTGAGTGCGGCATTATTTATAGGAGTGTAGATGTCTCTGGGATCCAATTGGGTAGGGAAGTCAAACCCTAGCCCGAACCAACAAACCGGTCCAAACCAAATCCGGTTTTGAATTGGGGTTTTATGACACCGAATCCATATTAGATTGCACCGATATTGATAAGAAATCGAACCGACCTTGAAAAATTGGACCCAAATCAAATCTAAACCGACATAACCGAATAAGAAACTGATACCAAAGCGGCCAATTTATCTTCTTTTGCAATCGGTTGCGCTACAACACTCACTACTTTAGTTAATTGTCCACCCTTTATGAGTGTGATTTCTATGTTATGTATGACTGTGCCTAAGGGCATATCAGTTGAAGTTAGCATATATAGAAGATCTAGCTAGCATGTGACAAAGACGAGCAGGTTATCCTTAATTGATTGTCAGTTCCTTCACATTTGGATGAAAGTATATATTTTCAATATGACAGTGATACAGATATAAATGCTTTGAACCTAAACCGATAAAAGAAACTGATATGAAATCAAAATAAACCAAATCGGTAAACCTTTATTAGATTTGTTTTGGACTCATTTATTGTCAAACCATAACTGATAAAATTGAACCGAAACCGGTCCAAACAAATTGATTGGCAGTCCTACAATTGGACTACCAGAGGGTTGACGTGGATTCCTCTGGGGCAAAAGGAATAAAACAAGTACTCGTGGGGAGGCAATCTACCACTTCAACACCTACTTTAGAGCAGCGCCACCATTGGTATTGGCCTATTGGAAGAATCCAACAGCTGTTACTTGAAAAGAATTGATGATCTGTTCTCCACTTCACCTAAATTCCATTTTTTTTTTTTATTTATTAATGAAATCCCAGTCTAGCATTGGTTGCAATGGACGGCCGGTGCGGCCACGGGTGGGCCTGGCATAAAGTGTATTACACGCATTATATTATTTAAAGAAAAAAGATCCTTATTTGGTGGTGTTTCTTACGCTCTCTCACAGGACACCATGAAATGACGCCTTTACCCCTAGATTGATAATCAAGCGTGCTCTTCTATTGGCCTAGACGCTTGTTTAGAGATATTAAGGTTGAGCTGGTCTAGCTTGTAGCGTGATCAACCTAGTCCTAAATTTAAACCAAACAGCATGACCCAACATAGATCCAAAAAATTTAGGTCCTACCCAGCCCTAGCCTAATAGCCCAGCTCTGCCCGGCCAAACTATATCTCGATGTACATATGAGTAATAAATATTGAATTTCACCTATAAGAAACAGAGGCTTACTTTACATTTGGGATTGCATAGAAGGTCCACGGAAAATCTTGGGAAAATGTCAAAAGCTATTGGCTTATTTGTTAAAGAAAATAAGATTCTGTTATGAACAATTAATTAGTCAATTGGACATTCGAGAGGTAAAAATTCAAAACCAAATAATGGCTTGCATGCAAACAACTGCTAGCTCGGTTGGTTGGAAGCATTGCAAGTTGAGTGCATGCCCCTTAACAGGTCAAGGGATCGACTCTCCTGGATTGCATATTGTGTCAAAAAGACACCCCTTCTCCCCCCCCCAATTAGTTGTAAAATTTGGGCTTGTCTTAGTCATCCCCCTTGGCCTACGGTTCAGCCCAAATTGTAGGTTTAATTAGAGTAATTTTATTTTATTAAACTATTGTTATTTCTTTGTTTGTTAAGGATTGGAAAGAGTCTTATATGAATAGAACTCTTATTCCTTGTTTGCCAGGTCAGACTAGCATTGATTGACCCTGGCTAATGCACTAAAAAATGGGGGGGGGGGGGGGGATTGGAAAGAGCATTGATTAACATTTACCTCTTCTCTCCCCCTATTGTAATCTTTGGAGAAGGGGGAGGCATTTTTGTCTTTATATGCACTAAAACTATAAAAACCATGACATAGTAAATTAAAAAGGACAAGGTAACTGAAGAAGGGGGAGTACATTTACCTCTACTAATGCGATAAAATATACCAAATATTTTTTAGGGGAAATGTTTCTTTGGAGAAGGGGGAGTGCATTTACCTCTTCTCACCCCCTATTTCAACCTTCGGACATAGTTGGCATTCAAATCTGACATATTTTTTTTGGGTAAACAAATCTGACTAAGTTAAAAATTTTAAAAAAAGACTCAATTACCAAGAAAAAATGCCGCCTCCTTCTCCAAAGATTACAATAGGGGGTGAGAAGAGGAAAAAGAATAGAGGATAACTAACTTAGTTTGTATGGTATATTTTATCGCATTAGTAGAGGTCTTTAATACAAATGTCTATTTTGCTCTTTTTTATTCTTTTATTTTCTGGTTTAGGTTTTGCAACTTGGACAGGACAAGGTACCTGTCATTATTTTATTCAATTATTTTGATGAAAACTTTTTCATATTATACTTGAAATTTTCAATCTTTTGATTTTAAGTGCAGAAAGACCCAATCTTTTCCTTCATACTCGAAACCCCATTAAAGTCCGATCTAGGGTTAGCTAGTTTTTGTTATGATATACCCACATTAGTTATTTAGGACCTTAGATGTATTTTAAAATACCCTTGGACAATCTCCCAAATGGTATTTTGTGAGTTAGCTAATTTATTTAATATATGGTATCAGAGTCAGGCCCATTTGTTGTCTTCCTTAAGATGTATATCCATGTATATATCAAAACTACACGTAAAGGAAGTGTTGAAATATGGTATCTAAGCTATATGGTATCAGAGTCATCTGGTTGATGATTGAATACTTATTTTAGTAATTCTTAAATGGACAATATTTTAACTCAAAAAAGAGGAACATAGATAAAGGTGAATTCTTTATGGGAAAAATGGTTTTTATGGAGAAGCATGGCCCATGTGCCTAGACACAGAGGGGGCGAAATGATTGCATCGCCCCATAAAAGGCAAAAATGTCCGCCCTGTTGATGCTTCTACGCCCGCTACCATTGGCCCTCATGTGCACAAGGGTCAAGTTCTCCTACGGATAGCTCTTTTCTATTATTTATATATTGTGGGTACATGCGCCAGCTCAGTGGTTCCTAAACTAGCATCTGATGTGATTCATGACCAAGATTTTGTCCGTAGAACTAGTCCCAAATATAGATATAATGGATTCACATTAATTGTTCAATCCTAGATGAGCCTTTTAGGATTCTCTTTCAAGGAGCGCCATTAATATATACTAGTGGGCTCAATTTTTCTCTTTTTTGCTTCTTTGTTTTCTGGTTTCAATTTTGTGGCTTGGTGAAGACAAAGTAACTGTCGTTATTTTATTCAATTATTTTGATGGAAATTGTTTCATACTATACTTGAAGATATCGATATTATGATTTTCAATGAAATAAGTTATAATCCATTCTTTTTTTATACTTGAAATCCATCAAAATGTAATCTAGGGTTAGTGTCATTATTATGATTTTTGAATGTTATTATTCTTTCATTTTGCTTATATTGCAATGTACTTAATATACTCTTGTTATATTTCTTCACTATGCTTTAAGAAATTATTTTATATTGCATTTTATACCATTTAGTTTTTTTTTTTCTTGGGTTTTATACTAATGCTCAAATTTTGGATATCACGATTATGAAATTTCTCATGACGAGTGGTTTTTTTAATTTTATGAACAATATAGATAAATATCCTTGAAAATTTTATTTTGTTTTAAAGAAATCATATTTCCAATTAAGAGATATAAATGGATGGTTGAGAATGTGATTTAGGAGAGTGATCTTGCAATTGTAGATGGCGCGGACAAAGCAAACATTTTGCAGTTCCAAATATACATTGATTCCTAAAAAACTAGCCCAGACTAAGGTGAGTTTCTTTAGTCAACATTTTTTTGTTTGTTTTTCATTATTTAAAATATGAAGGTCGTGTAGGAAAAACAAGGGATTTGTTGAATTTCTGAAGTGCAAAACATGAACCTATATATAATTTGGGAGGAGGTTGGGCATACTGCCAGCTTTCAGTAAACTAACAGCATACACCAATCACAGGGTTGGACACAGGAGTCACGGGGGTCTTTTCCAAAGGAGAAAGAGAGAGTTGGTTAGTCCATATGATAAAGGACTATGGGTTAGTCCAAGTGATAAAGGACACCAGCCACATATATCTCAATGATCAGATTTAATCCAAAGTAAGCAAGCAAAGTTGTTCAAACTTTGATTTAAAATTTTAGTAAAATTACCAAAATATTAATAATATGTAGAATCATGGAACCACGGAATAATCCCACATTGCCTGGGGATGTATCATGGAATGCGCATATATGTTGTGGTCTCCTTACTTGGTACGACACGTTTTAAAATCGTACGCCGCAGCAGACAATATTGTGCCATTTGTGGGATTAGGTACGTGGTACTTCATTGGTATCAGAGCCAAAGATTGGCCACAGTGGAAGTATGGATGTAAAACCATGAAACCACAGAATAATTCCACATCACCTGGGGATGTGTCATGGAATGCACATATATGTTGTGGGTCTTTGATAGTTCCATCCACTAAGAATGCATCAACAACAGAGATATTCCCTTGATTCAATTTTGTTCTCAAGTTCTCAAAGTCTGTTACTTGAGGAGTTATTTCCTTGTCTTCTTGAAACTTGAATTTCATGAACTTATCAACCAAATGGGTCTTTGATCCTCCTCTTTCTTGAATTGGGCTTCTAGGTTTTTCTAATCTCTTTTGCAGTATTATATCTACTATAGGTCTCTACCAGCCTATATGACAGGCAGATCAATAAGTAGTCTTTGCAAAAGTCCTCATCACTTATCCATTGGACTTCAGTTAGATCCGTGCAATCAGAAAATTTATTTATCACAATGTAGAAAATATTGAGGTACTTCAATCCAAACTGAGCCCTCATTTTCCAAGAACTGAACTCAGAGCCACTAAAGCTTTCCAATTTGACCATCTCAATTGGAACAGCTTGTTTCTCCATTATTATGTGATTTGTTTATATGCCCAGGAAAAAGAAAAATACTCCAAGGAACAATCACACATGAGATGAAGAATCCTAGATTTTGGAGACGGGACGGCCAAACTGAAACCCCGACGGAGAACTCAAAACGATAATGGTGCAACGACAATGGGCTCGCGTTGCAGCGGCAGCGGAGGAAGGATTGTGGCGGTGCAGCGGTGTCGGCGCTCGCGGCGTGCACACTAGATCGATTTCTCTTTCTCAAAAAGCGTGAGAGCAACTCTTCACAAACTAGAAATTTTTAAATTTACAGAAAAAACTCTTTTATAAGGAACAACTTAAAAAAAAAAAAAAACCAAAAGCTTTTAGAAAGCTTTCTGTCAACGTCTTTTGGCCTTCTTCTTGTTTTTTTTTGTCAAACGATCAACCAAAGGTGATTCAAGAATAAGTGCTCCCTGCCAAAGCTTTCTGAGATTTTTTTTGGCCTCTTTCACTTTTTTTTTTTAAGCAATCATCAAAGTTTTCTATCAATCAAAGCTTTCAATCAATCAAAGCTTTCTATCAATCAAAGCTTTGCACAAAAGCTATTTGACACAACCTGTAGTTTCTTTTTGTCAAGGGCAAAACCGTGACTCACAATCTACAAACCAAAGTCGATCAATACGCACGATCACACTAGATGGCAGAACCTTGATTCGGAACACCAAAAAACAGATTCGCACAAAATATCAAAACGGTGAAGAAGACGAACACCGAAGCCGAACCGTGAATCTGAATTCCGCAAATAGGTACGCACGATCGCAAAAAACCAAAGATCATTCTTCTCCAAAGCTGATTACACAAAACAGAAACGTGACGTACAATCGAGGAGAAAAAAAAAAAAAAAAAAAAAAAACTAATGCTTTAAGATTGTTAGGATTTAGGGTTTAAGCATTCGTTGCTTAAAGCATTACACCCTGTGTATCAAGTTTGGAATACCCAGGCTGCTGCCTCCAGCTAGTGTTTATAGCAAAACTTAGGGTTTAGGTTAGATGGGCTAATTACTAGATTACCCCTCACAGCCTAAGCCATAATACAAGTAGGATTATATTAGAACATATATAGGGATATTACCATAATACCCTTACATGGTCTCCTTACTTGGTATGATGCGTTTTAAAACCGTGCAGGTATTGGTCCAAAATGGATAATATTGTGTCATCTGTGGGTCTGGGTTTGTGACAATTCATTAGTATCAGAGTCAGGGATGGGCTGCAATGGAAGTGTGGATGTAGAACCACGGAATTGTCCCACATTCCCTAGGGATGTGCCATGGAATACATATATATATATATTATGGCCTCCTTACTTGACACGACGCATTTTAAAATCATGCAAGCCTCAGCCCACAGCAAACAATATCGTGCCATCTGTGGTACCGGGTACATGACACTTCAAAATGGAGATGAATGTAAAATAAAAAATGACATCTTTTGTAATTTTTAGCTACTTCCTCTACTCATTTTAAGCTGAACTTGTATCAATGAGATGCTTGTTTGGTCCTCTATCGCATGGGCTAACCCAAGTATTGCCATGTGGCAAATAGTGAAGCGTCACTAGGCATAGTTACTGGGATGAAGACCCATAAAAAATCAAATTTAATGTGAACCTAATTAAACTTATTTTTTAATCCAAATTATAATTTTTCTTAATCTTTATACTTTTATGCATTTAACAATATATATATTTACCTATCACTCTCTCCACAAATTCACAATGATCTATTTTTTTAAATCTCCATGGTTCAAACTGTTTGAGCAAACCATTACCATCCATTCATGTTGAATTTCATCTCTAATATGCTACTTGGAGGTTCTTGTTAGTCTGATGAAATCCTATATAATAGCATCCTACTTGTTGCCATTGAAATCTGGAATAATGGCATGTCACTGAAAGACCTTTGAACCACCTACAACCAAAGAAAAAGTGAGCATAAAAGAGGGGACTATAGTGGGACTCTTTGATGAGTAAATCAGAATTCGGGTAAGAACAGAGTTTGGAACAATGAGAGAGCAATGGTGAATGGAACAATATGAGGTATTATCTAATTACCTTACCTAAAGATCCACCTTTGTATCTATAGAAGGAACGATTCATGAATCTGACTTCTTAGCATGGTGGTGGAGAGAATATGCTTTTCAGCCTAGGGATGAGTCATATAGGCTGTTCTGCAAACCTTTTTGGTGTCGTGCCTAGGCTGATCCGGGGGCACCCCCAAACCTTTTTGTGTATTCGGGGCATGCCTAGGTGTTTCAGACGAGCTACATTGTTTACTTCTGCTTATCTATACAGTTGAAATCCATAGCCCCACCACATGTCTTTTGGTCATAGGCAGACCATTTTTTAGGAATATTACTACTCATTTTAGAATCTGCTAGAAATGATCTCTCATATCTTTAGGTGGTTGAAAGAACAAATGGAAAGAGGAAAAAAAAAGAAAAAAAAAGAAAAAAAGAGAACAATGGCTGATGTTGTTGAGATGGAAACAAAAGGGAAAATAAATAGTAACATCGAGATAAACATGTTAAAAACACAAGAAAAATGTGTAAATTGCAATACTATCATTAAGGTAACATATTAGAAATTTATAATATGATAGGAAGGAGATTGTTAAAGAAGGAATAAGCAGATTGTCTGCTCCAATACTTTTTGGAAATGTTAGTTCTAGAAATGATCTTCCTTGCATTAATTATCTTTAGGTGGTTGAAAGAACAAATGGAAAGAAAAAAAAAAAAAGAGAACAATGGCTGGTGTTGTTGAAATAGAAACAAAAAAGAAAAGAAATAGTATCATAGAGATAAACAAGTAAGAAATATATGATAAAGGTGTGAATTGCAATACTATCATTGAGGTAGCATATTAGAAATTTATAATAATGATAGGAAGGAGATTGTCAAAAAAGGAATAAGCAGATTGTCAGTTCCAATACTTTTTGGAAATGTCAGTTATATTGAATTTTCTGAAGAGCATGAAAATTACCGCAAATAGGGTTTTACAGAAATGACAACTCCAAATTGAAGGAGACAATGATTCAATAATTTTAGGGAACTATACACGTACCTCCCTTGAGGTATCGAATATTTATAAAAACACCTATCAGTTTTGAAAAATTACGCATATCCCCCTATTTTGTAAAACGTTAACAAATGCACCCATGTCATTAACTAGGGACTAACAACATTAGAATTAAGTATCTTTTGATCAAATTGTCCTTGTTATAGGATAGAATGTGCATTCTACCGTTTAGGGTTTGAAAAGGAAAAAAACCTGATTCAATTTTGACCAAATTACCCTTGTTGATAAGATAGAATGACCTTGAGGGTTAGATTCAAAAAGTTCCAAGGAATGAGGAAATGAGAATCATGAGACTACGGCAACTAAGAGACATGGATTGAGAGAGAAATCATATTTGTTGGGGGAGGAAGGTCTGGGTTACACAAGCCTGGGATGTAAATGGATAGTCGAAAATCTGAATTCAATTCGCATCCATATCCATATGCGGTCATGAAATATCCGGATCCGATCACATCCGATTGTATTCAATCCGTTTACATCTCTACCTCTAAGGTGCTCTTGATTTCTTGATTTCATGGGTATTCGGGCTGCTTACTACACCACAATAGAAACAAGTGGAAATTTTTGAAATTTTTTGCTAACATTGTCGGTCACAACTCACAATATTAGCAATTGCAAGAACGTTCAACTCTGTTGTTGCTACACAAGTACCATGTATCAATTCATTTCTTCTCTTTTGTAGAAATCATGCTCTTAATCTTTATTTCAAGTCACTAGTTCAATTTAAAAAATTAAGAAAAGCAAGCACAAGACAATATTGTGTAGATTCCTACGCATGCCCTCTCACATTGGGTCAAGATCAGCTCCCGCGTGGGGATGGTCCCCAAAATAGGGATCCACCATCCATGAAGTGTAGATCCTGTATCTCATGGGCGGTGGATCCCATATAACAAACGTGTCTCCACATTGGGAGAGAAACCAAACTCTCTCACATTCCACCCAGAGATCTCACATCTTCTCTGCTCAATAAATACTCTCTTAATGAACAATCTCACCCGCACCCCTATTGGTGCAAAACTACACTTTGTCATGTATAAAATCCATCCATTAAAAATTTTGATTTTTCCTTTGATGGGTTTGATCTTGATTCAGTGGACCTCTTTTTGTACTTTAAAAAATTTAGTTTTATGGGTTTTTTTATTTTAAAACACCTAAAATTTCCACCCCACTTAAATAATTAAATTGTGGAAGGATAGGAGAAAGTTCATATTTTCTACGGTTGCCTAGACTTTTTCAAAAGGGAAAAGTTTTCATACACGGCTGTGTGTGAAAACTTCCCCCTTTTCAAAAAGAAATAATAATTGATGGGCAAAAAATCTCTACTTGGTTGCATGATCTCTACTCAAGTGTATGAGTCAATGGGTGAGCACACCTAGGTAGATACCCAGGCACAGAGGTATCATTTCACGGTGTCCTATGAGAGGGCATAGAAAACTCCCACGTGGGATTGGTGAGTTGGTCCCCAAAATAGGGATCCACCATCCATGAAGGTAGATCTCACATCTCATGGACGGTGGATCCCATGTGACAATCGTGTCTCCACGTTGGAAGGGAAACCAGACTCTCTCACATTCCACCCATAGATCTCACATTCTTTCTCCTCACTAAATACTCTTTTAAAGAATAATCACCCGCACCCTATTGGTGCAAAATTACACTTTGTCATGTATGAAACCCCCTCAATTAAAAAACTTTGACTTTTCTTTTGATTGGTTTGATCGTGATTCAGTGGATCTCTTTTTATACTTTTAAACACTTTTATGGGTTTTTTTATTTTAAAACACCTAAAATTTCCACCCCATTTAAATAATTAAATTGTGGAAGGATAGGAGAAAGTTCATATTTTCTACGGTTGCCTAGACTTTTTCAAAAAGAAAGAATAGTTGAATGATCAAAAATATGACTGATAACCTTATATAAACAATCTCCCTATGTTCCCATAAATCAAAGAAAGCTTCTTGTTTGTCATCCTAATTCCAAATCTTCTTATAGAAGATGGCAGAAGCTGCAGTGAAATCCTTTCTGCAAAGATTGAGTTCTCTAATATTGCAAGAGAATGAAGCTTCTCCAACAGCTCTGCAAGATCAAATCAAAAAGCTGCAGAACAGACTTGAGGAGATTGGAAGCTTTCCTAGAGAAGTAGATAAGAGCAAACAAGAAGATGGATTGGTTTGCAATTGGGAGAGCGATTTGATGGAAACATTACATGATGCAAACAATTGTATCGATCAGTATGTCACTGAGACTAGAAGTCAAGATGAATCCAATCAGGCACTGTCAATTGTGCAATTTTGCAGTGAATTAGAGAAGATCGATGCAAGTCTTGCCGGAATTTCACGCCGAAGGTCTCAACTCAATATGCCGCCGACATTGGAAGCAAAAGAGGAAATTGAGCAAAGTTCTTCTACTGATGGAGTTGATGAAGAAGGTGAGGAATCTCTTGCTCCCTTTGCATTGAAATATAGTAACTTACCTTTTTATCTTAGATCCTGCTTACTCTACTGTTCTCTCTTCCCTGAGAAAATAAGTAGAGGAAGATTGGTTCGGTTATTGGTGGCTGAAGGTATTTTACAAGAAAAACCAGGGGAAGTCATGGAGGATATTGCTGAAGAAAATATCAATGAATTAGTTCGCCAAGGAATGCTTGGATTTGAATTTGACTTCAAAAATAAAAATGAACTCAAAGTTGAAGATCCTTATCATATAATCTGTCAAATTAAGCTGCAGGAAGGAGAAGGTATCACTCCAGATCTAGTTTCTGATTCTAATTTTCCTCAGAGTTCCCGCATTGTTTTCATCCATTACCGTGGTGAGATTATCACAACAAGCTTGAATGATCACTCAATTAGATCATTACATGTCTTTTCAGACTATTCAGAAGGATTAATTCCCGATGAGTATCGGTATGAAGGCATTCCTGACGACCACTGGGCCTGTGTAAGAAATGCCTTCTTCCATAACTTCAATTTTTTGAGGGTTTTGGACTTAGAGAATCTTAAAATTAAGAGCTTACCAGAAGAAATAGGAGATCTGATACAGTTGAGGTACCTAGGTTTAAAACATTCAGCACTGAATGAGATTCCAGAGAGCATAGGAAATCTTCAAAATCTACAAACTTTGGATATTAGATGGCCTAGAAATCGGAGGCTAGTATTACCAATTGGAGTCCTGAATCTTCTACAGTTGAGGCACCTTAAGTTGCCAATGAATCAAACAGAAGTCCCCTCAGGTATAGGTATATTAACAAATCTCCTGAGTCTAACTGGTTTATTCGCAAGACCCGGCATCATCGAAGAATTAAGAAGTTTGATTCAACTCAGGAAACTGGAATTGATGGATGTATCTGAAGAACATGCCAGTGAGCTCTCTGCTTCTATTATGAAGATGAGAGGACTTGTGTCTTTATCTCTAGTTACAAGTGGTCATAAGGATGAACTGTTGCCCACATGGGAGCCATTTTCACCACCACCATGTTTCAAAAAACTTCGCCTAGATGGGCGTTTAATGGATCTCCCTCACTGGGTCATCTCCATGGAGAACCTCACTAAGCTAAGATTAGGTTATTCCTTTCTACCTAAGGAAGCAGTTTCTGTTCTTCAATTTCTTCCTAACTTGAAACATCTAATACTGTGGGAAGCATGCAAGGCCAAAGAACTGAACAAAGAATTTTGTCGGGTGGGTGGGTTTCCTAAGCTGGAGGAACTTACTATTGCTTCTATGAATCTAGTGGAATGGACTGAGATTGAAGAAGGGGCATTTCCAAGCCTAGAAATCCTCTGGTTTCACAATTGTCCACAGTTGATGAATCTACCGGAAGGACTGCAAAATGTCACCACTTTAAAAGTGCTGAAGATGATACCTTTGCACCCAGATCATGAGCTGAGGTTGAAACCTGATGGAGGCGAAGAGAATTACAAGATCAAACACATTCCACTGGTACAACTTTTTAGAATGCCAACTGTTTTTGATTTCTGATTCTTATTTTTAAGATAACTAAGCAGAAGAAGGCTTACTGGATTAGGCCAAACTCAATGTTCTATGTGGTGTACTGCTTTTGTATGAATTTGAATATTATTGCAGGTGACATTGGTTACAGAACTTTGAATTCCTCAATTGCTGTTTTACAACGATTGATGATACTCCATAAAGGATTACAATATACCACAACCATGCTTCAATCACCGAATTCTTACTTACCCTTTGGACCTTCATCATGAAATTTCATATAGTTAAGAAGTGTGATTTGGATTCAACAGTTTGAGAATCAAGTAACTCTTTAGTTTTGGATGAATTAGAATATCACCCTACATCAATTTTAATCTACTACATCCAACTAATGGTGCACAAGTTACATCATTATGAAATGGTGTACGAATGACCTATTTTTATGATTTATTTATCGGTACTCGACCTATAATTATGACTACAGTTCTATAGAAGTTATGTTATGAATTAAGAAATAACAGAGCTTAGTGTAGCATGGGTTTGATGTCTTTTATCTATACCAGTTGATGAGTTTGGTTCAGCGGTCCAATTTTTAGGGGTAAAAAGGACTTGAGATTGGGAATCAAATTGCAAGGTTTGTATTGTATAAAAAGGGCGTACCCAATGATGCACTAGGCTCCCGCCACTGCAGAGTCTGGGGGAGGGTCATACTATACACAGCCTTTACCTCTACTTCTCAAAGAGGTTGTTTCGAGACTCGAACCCATGACCACTTGGTCACAATGGAGCAACCTAACCGTTGCACCACGGTTTGTACAATATATCTTCTCTTATTCTTAGTGGAAGATTGAATCAATTTTTGATGTAGTATGCTTGTTTTACTTTCCTGTGCCCATTGATCCTGCGCATTCGTTTTTGTGTCATATACAATTTCGTAAGGTGCACACGTCGAAAAATCATCATCGTCGTCGTCCCCCTCTCCCTTCCCCATTGAGCTTCTCTTTTCAATAAGAGCCTTCTTCCTAAGTTGCTTGCTGCTGAATTTTTCCCTGAGATAGCAGTTTCCAAAAAACAGAGTTGATAGAGAAATCCAAAGAAATCAAAGCTGCTTGAACAGGGTCCCTTTAAAATGACAAGGTTTCTGCTTTCCTTTGGGAAATTTTCTTTTTTTTCTGTACCATTAAGAAATAGATTTCCATTAGCTAAAACATACAAATTGTTTCTGAATGTATTGAATGAAAGACCATGGAATTCTAATATACAGAGAACTCAAACAACAAATAGACCATTCCCATACACAGATTACAGAGACAACCGTGAGGGAATCAAACAACAACAATTCTATAAATTAATATAGATTTAAACCCATAAAAGATGTTAAACCAAAATTCACAACCCTCCAAGCAATTTGTTGCCAATCTTATAAGAAACATGAGCATCAATTGTTGCAAACTCAATCTCCTCTGTAGAAAGGTTGTCTCCACTCCAATCACTCAAAAACACACACGGAGGTTTCTTGATAGCCTGCAGTGGGATAACATGATAAGCCAAATCAACCAATCCATAACCCACAAGCCGTCGATCATCAAGAACCGCAGCAGCTAATGTTGGAAGATCAACTATGTTTCGACATTGAAGCCCATAATCCTTCTCAAGTAAAGCAACATTCTCTTTGATTCCAACACCCGCAAAGGAAATATCAGGTAAACGAAGGAAATTGAAGAGGAAATTAGGGATTGTACCCAATTTCAGGAGCCTTATGATGAGACAAAAAGCCCCACAAGCCAATTTCAAAACTGAAACCCTGTTTACGGATTCAAATGGTTTGCATTCGATGTCTAAACCCACCACGTACTTTGAACCAGTGCCTTTGCCAACGTATGACCAGAGCTCTTCAATGCCAGCCCTTAAAGCGATTTCTGTGTCTACCACTCTGGGCTTGACTTTGATGCCCAGTACCTTAACTTCAAAGTGTCCAGTCATCTCCAAGGAGCAAAGCTTTGGGTTGAGATTCGGCTACAGGAAGAGAAGCTCACAAGGAAGGCGAAGGAGGTGGAGAAGTTAGTTGGAGAAGGAGTCGTTTTAACGATTGAAGTTCGAATTCCAAAATCGGCCTGGCGCAGAGGCTTTCGTTGTCCTCTGGCCTGGAGTCGGAGTGGCCGAACGAGGACGAATATGAAGAAGGAACGTACGTTTTGGTTAGAGAGAGAGAGAGAGAGGGGAACCTGGAAAGGTTCAATGAGGAGTAGTCAACATTTGACGCCTAAATTTCTGGAGAACCCTTGGGATGTCTGGCGCGCTTCATTCGGGAATAACATCGAACACTTTAAAAAGCATCCAATGCCTTGACAATTTTTTGAACACAAAATTATCCAGGTGGGCCTGACGCCCAGCATGTGCGGATCTGGCTCCTCTGCAGCTCGGGATGCGCTGCACCTCACACGGCGCAGCAGTAGATGGCGACAACTGGATTTAGTGCCATTTGAACGGCAATGATCGAGGAGGATTACAAAATTAAGAAATCCTTCTTTCCATCACATGTACACCACGTTTAGATGTTCCAGCTCGATCTTCATGTTCGAACGGCAGTAAATCGACGTTTTGCCATCTGCTACCATGCCGGCAGAGGTGCAACACACTTCTGAGCCGCAAAGGAGCCAAATCGGGCATGTGTGGGGCTGTGTATACTTGGTTTTGGTTAGGATCAAAATACAATATGGATAGAAACCCGAATAATTTTCATAATTTTAACATTGAAAAAGAATAAAATAGGTTCAATTATATTCGGTTCTTATTTGGTTTCATTTGATTTGTAGAGTTTTGGTAATTCGGCTTAAGTGAAAATAAATGGCATATAAAGTTAGGTAGGAAATTACAATTTTATGAAGATACACTTCCACAATATCAAATCTAGCATCTTTCAACCATTTTTGTACAATGTCAAATCTAGTATCTATTGTTCTTTTCAATAGTTGAATGAATTGTTGTTAGTAGTGATCCTTAATAAAACCATTAGATGTGAGTATGCCTTAATCATTTAGGTTATTGTTGATTCTAAGATAACTTTGTAAGAGTTTGAGTTTAGTAAAAAGTCAAGTGTGATCTTGAGAATGGACGTAGGTAGATTGTAGAACCTTTATAAATCTTTTTGTGTAAATTATCTCTCGTTACAATTTATTTTGGGCACCATCTTCGCACAACTCATCTCCGTAGGCCACATTGTGTTTTGGATATGTGAGTGATCAATTTGAAAGAAATTTTTATATCCAATTCACCCGTTTTGGGTTGCCTTCATCCTAACAATATTTTGGAGTCATATTCTAGAAATATACAATATAACAATCATAAGAACAATATGCCCAATATAATATTGTCCCTAATTGTGAACAATTTAAGGAATAATTTTAGAACAACATATCACACATAAAATGATAATACAAATTAATTTTACTTAACATACTTTAAATTGGATTTGATGGATACACATATCCAACACCCTGCACTACCACGGGGGGTATCTCCCACGCCACACCAATGGCGGCGGTGCAGAAAATGATATATATCATTCACATAGGGCCCACATGGCCGGAATGAAAGGGAAAACAAAAAAAACCATGTGAAAGAGTGTATGATACATTATATGCCATGGGAAATTTTTTCCCATAACATATTTTCTACATATGCTAAATAGTATTGCAATTCACACAAAAACTTGTAAGGATTTTCAAACATCTAAGTTGTAGAAGCTCTAAACATATCTAAGCATTTCCCTGCGGCAAGTCCTCGATTCCAAAACGTGTTGTAATACTCTCCATAGGTAAAGCTTCTGTAGAGGGCAGGGTGTTCTTTGTCTACTAGCTCCTCTGCAGGTTTGATCACAGCATCAGGTGATGGGCAATAGAAAGTTGGGATTGAGATTCTTTCATTGTTGCAATTTACCACAGCCCTATGGAGCACACTTTTGTACCTTCCATTACTAAGCACCTAAACATGAAAAAAAAATAAAACAAATTTAGAGTTCTCCTATGGTCAAAGGAATTAAGCTAATGGAAATAAGAATATATTTTGGTTGTCTCACACTCTCACCTCAATTTGATCACCAATGTTGATAATGAAGGTATTCGGAGTCGGGTTGATGGGTACCCACTTGCCGTTTCTAAGGACCTGCAAACCGGGAATATCGTCTTGCAGAAGAATGGTGATTACGTTTGGATCGGTATGAACGGGTAATCCGTAAGTAAGCTCCGGTTGAGGACATGGTGGATAGTAATTGATGGCCATGTGTTGTGAATGTTTATGTAATGCCTTGTCTATGTAATCACTTTGTAGGCCTAAGCTCTCTGAAATTGCTTCAAGCAATCTTAATGCAAGGCCTCTCACATTTGTGCAGTATTGAGCCACATCGTCTCTGTTGAATGAAAATATATATATATTAGAATGAGAAATTTATAAGGATCTTATTGATTAAGAAAGTGTTTTTATTCTTTTTTTTTTTTTTTTTTTTGAAATTAAAATTAAATCTTATAGCTTATTTTATAATTCCAGTGAAAAATAACTTTTAAAACTTAAAAAAAAACAGAAACTACCTAAAAATAAAAAGTTTTATTGCTTTTTTTTTTTTTGTTTTTTAATTTTACTTTGAAAGAGATAGACAATGCAAATGCTTTTAGAAAGAATCTATTATCTGGACAATAATACCCACATAAAATTTTAAATTATCTATACCTTAAATTATATTTATTATAATAATATCAAATAATAATGAATAATTAAAAAATTCAACTTATAAAAGAAAAATATACTTAAAACTCCTACTCATTTACTACCTTTGACATGATAGAATGTAGATAGTGAAATCTATCCCTTTCATTGGCCTAGGTATATATTCCTTAATAAAGAAAATTATTGGGAAATAATTAAGGGTTTTTAGCGTAATATTGTGTATGGCAATGTACAAACATGAAAACTCAATACAAGAAAAGTAATATTTACAGAATATTAGGTTAACAAGGGTAATTCTAGAGGGGCAACTCTAATTACCTGTCTGCCCCATATACTTTTTGTCCCTTGGCTTCGCTAATGCTAATTAGATATATCACATGTCAAATTTGGGAGTCTATCTTAATCATATTTCTCATTTTGTATGAGATTCTTTGATTTTTTTGGTCAAAGGTTTCTATTCTTTAAAAAAAAACAAATAAAAAATATAGAAAATTAAGTGATGATGCCATGTGGCAAAAAGCATTGGCAGAAGCTAGAACTATTACAAATAATGAAGGTAAATTTAGGTGTAAGGACAAAAATGGAATTTTACCTAAAAGTGGGAGGATTAGATGGCCATTCATGCACATAATCTTCAAGAGGGTAACAATGAAGTCTCAAAAAATCTCTCCAATTTGCAACTTTTTCTGTTTTCACATTAAAACTTGTTGAGAGCCTCACAGTCTTGGAAGGATCAGTGGAGTAGATTTTCAACCTCTCTCTTTCAGGCAATTGGAAGAACTCCTTTGATACTCTTAACATGTTATCTATCATCCTCTCTGGTATTCCATGGTTCTTCACCTACAAACATTTTACGCATCGGGTCATATTGCATGGATACATATGGTCCGACCCATAGACCCGCACCCACTTCTAACAAAAACTATCTTGTAATGACACAATAACACTTTTCACTAGTAAAATAAAAAGCACATATATATATATATACCTGAAAGAAACCATCTTGTTGACATGCTTGGCCAATCTCTTTAACAATGTTAGAGTGGTTAGGACCATTGAGGCCTTGGAGATCAATGACAGGAATCGATTGTTCCGATGATTGAACATGGAGAAGATTCGGACGATCGGAAATGGGTCGGACATAATTTGAAGGGACATGGCTTATTCCCGACGAAAGATCAGTTAACAATACCTTTGCGGTAGCCATATATGGATATGTGTTTGAAGAAGACTCTAAATTGAATCTCAAACTATTGTGCTTGTTTTGTGAGTATGAAATGAAGGAGAGATCACAATAATGAAGATAGAATGAAGTACTCTCTAGCTGTATAGTGTCTTTATATTGCTTCTGACTAATGTGTGAATTCATTCTTATATTTAGCATCTCTGCTCATGTAACATGCTTTATTATCTTTAGAATGACATAATAAGGGATGATATCACATTGTCACTAAAAGTGAGGTTTATAAGTAGGTTGGTAGGCAGGTAGGTAACTATAGCTATGTCCTTGCATGCCATATTTTCATGCTGACTTCCAAAATGAAGCATGATGTCTTACTGTTATTGCTGCTTAAGTTTTGCATTCTATGGAATGGGATCAAACTTTGACCGGTTTAGATGGTTGGACCATCACTAGGGATCTTAGCACATCAGTTTGAGGGATATATCTTTGACTAACTCTGAACTTTAAAATCAAAGAAAAGCATTGGAGTTGGTTATAATGATTTTTTTTCGGTGAACCATTTATTATTGGTGAAGCTTGATTTTGGTCCAGAAAGTGCAGTTGGGATCTTTGGAGGGCTGTTTCGGCCTCGAAATGATCCCAGATTGTCGAAAAATGGCGTACGTCACCGCCGAAGGCGGTGGGTTGTGTTGGGCTCGTCGAAATCTTCGAAACAGTATATTTTGGGATATATGTTATGTTTTGGTCCGACCCTGTCTGGTTTGGCATTTTTGGGTCTGGGGGCATTTTTGTCTTTTATCGGATTAGGGCTTCTCTATATAATGTCCATATCTCTGAGAGGACTGTAAGAGAGGCTTTGTATCATTTCCAAAAGATAGTGAACACTACAAGAAATTGGGTCTACGACGGCGTTTTTAAACGCCGCTATAGATCCCAAAAACGCCGCTGTATCATTCAACGACGTTTCTACTTTGTGCCGTAGAAACGTCGGCGAAGGTACCGCCGTTTTTTGTACAACGGCGTTTTTTTGAGAGTGACTGTGTAAGTGCCTTTACCGCGGCGTTTTCTAATAAACGTCGTGGAAAATGTCCTACAACGACGTTTTTAAAAGTGCCGAGGTAGGCATTGAATTCCTAATTGTTGCGACGTTTGTAGCAAATGCCGGGGCTTAGTACACTAAAACGACGTTTATAAAAGCGCCGCTGTAGGCAATAATATTGAGGCATTTGTTAATAAACGCCGGTAAATGAGGCCTGGCTTTTTGTTTTTGCCGACGTTTTTAAAAACGCCGCTATAGGTGCTATTTTTTTTTTTAAAATTTAAGAATAGCTTCTGTATCTATTCCATTAACCTGTTTCAAATATAATAGATTCATTCTGCCACCTATTTCATATATAATGCATTCATCCATATTAATCTTTTCGACCACTTGTTTCATATAGAACACATAAATCCCACAAAATAATGATTTTACTAATGCCAAGATATATTGAACTATGTAAAATATCCATTAAACATAAAATAAAAACAGAGTCTAAAGTACTAAGGTTCCGATACTGCAAAAAGACAAGATCCCCTCCTACACAGAATCCATAGTTCTAAGGTTCCAATACTACAAAAAGATAAAAGATCCCCTCCTACACAAAATCCATAGTACTAAGGTTCTGATACTGCAAAAAGACCACAAAGAGACCCCCTTCTATAAAAAATTCATAACCCAATTAGCAAGTAAAATAATATTAGTTCATGGATCTCTGAAGCCACCAAAGTTATACTCCCAGTGAGGAAACCAAGCCCAAAAGTGAAATTCCAAGACCTGAACACCATCTCCATCCTACACAAAACCATCAAATAGCAATATAAACTAATTAGTAAGACTGAAGGTGACAAGAGGTATGCACAAGTACCAATAACAAAGTAAACAAAAAATTATAGGGACAGATAAACAATCCAATCAACCATCCTTCACTGGCTTGTATAAATAAAACCTCTTCACAGATCTTCACACTCAAGCCCACACTCAAAGCCTTGAATTGTGCAACTTTCCTAGATGTTCTTAACTGGATAATTAAAGCTTGTCTCAAGGAGAAGTAAGCATTAAAAAGTAGCATTACTTCCTACTGAAACCTTGGAATTGCTTACATAGAGACAAGAATCATGCTTCAATCAGAAAATGCTGAGAATACCCAAATGCCTAGCGATTTTAGATTCAATGAAAATCAAGGAAATAAATGCATTTACATACACATGCACACACATGCACACAAATACTGAAATACACAGAGAAAGCTGAACCGGAGGTCCAAAAAAACAAATCTAACACAGATCATACAATTTCAACCATTTTCTATCTTCTCGATCCTCTAATGCTATCAACAGTACTGGATTTTACAACACAACAATTACCCAGAATTCCAACACAGTCTATGGTCTCTTACTGTGCAGAAGCGATATTACTTCCCAAGAATGTCAAAATTGTGTTAACATAGCAAGTAAAGATATCACACAACGTTGTCCCAATCAAACAGGTGCAATAGTATGGTATGATTTATGCATGTTAAGGTACTCCGATCAGTTCATCTTCTCAACTATGCAAGAAAATCCAACTTGGTATTTGTGGAATGTGAATAATGTGTCAAACCCAGTTCAATTTAATCAGACTTTGGCAAATTTAATGAATGACCTTGTGAACCAAGCTGTCTTTGGTTCTTCCACTCGAATGTTTGCGGTGGGCTGTGAATTATACAAACAGCTTTGAGAAGACTCATGGGTTAATTCGGTGTACTCTGATATATCTCAGAATGACTGCAATAGATGCTTAGTTGAAGTTGTTGCTCATATCCCAAATTGTTGCAATGCAAAGCAATGTGGGAGAGTTCTCATGCCCAACTGTAATTTGAGGTTTGAGCTCAATGATCCTTTCTATGAATCAATAGCTGCTCCAACACCTCCATCACCTCCTTCAACTCCTCCTCCTCTTTCCTCGCCTCCACCGGCAAACAATGCATAACACAGGGTATGTTATGCTTTTAGGAGCTCTAGTTAATACTGATTGAAGTTTCATTTTATTTTTACTTCTAATTTTTTCTATTAGAAGCAAGATTGACCCCCTCCCCTCAAACACACACCATTGAACTTCAAGATGTCTATTTTTATATGTAAGAAAAAGAATAACAAATGCAAGTTTGACTATTTCTAAGATATGTTCCAAATTAAAGACCTAATCTATCATCAAATAGAGCTTTCACTACAATACAATTACTTATGGTTGCAGGAATATGAATACTGAATTGCCATTAGTCTAAGGTTTCTTGGAAGAATTGATCTTTGGATACTATGTTATCAAGGATTTAAATTGTGGAAAGTGTTGAGGTATAACATACAAGAGAAAAATGAATGCAAGGTGAAAACATATTTAGCTCACTATTTAGGCAAATTGGCTTAAGCCGGTGCCGGGGGTTTGGGGTTTGTTTTCACATGCGCTTGTTGTTCAAAGTTGGGGTTTGTTAAAGAGTAGGAAGCAGATTAAAGAGTAGGAAGAAGACTGTCAAAAGAACCCAAATCAAACTCAAAACTAATCCATGCAACAGTTCAAATGAAACTCAAATCTTGAAAGTACTGAAAGCATACTGCAGGATAGACGGACAAAAAAAAGCCAACTAATGCAATGGCCTCAATTATCATTGTTCAAATGAATGGGTAAGTAAAATCAATATATATAGTACTTCAGATAAAAATTAAAATAAAAAACCAACAAAATTTCGTAATTTTATTACTTACATAAGTGAGTTGAACTTTCCGAACTACTTCTACCCCGAAGTATTTGAGATAGATCAGCTACAACACGTTTCAAATCAGCAATTTCTTCCTTCATCATTGCAAATTCTCTTTGTCTTTCTTCTTTCTCCCGTCTCTCCTCAATATTTCTTTGTGTAAGGCCAAGAGTACTCGGCTTTACGCCTAGGCCTGCACCGCGCACTCGGCCTGGAGGATCAACGCCAAATGCTTCCACAAAAAGATCGTTTTGGACAACACTCGTCTCTCTCATTTATGGGGGTAGTTCTTCCAATTTCTCTTCAAACTTATCCTATAAACCAATGTATAACAGGTTAACAACGGACATTCCAATAGATACCCAAGAATATGCATAAATTTTATAAACATTATTAACCTTGACAAATACTTACTATGATATCTCTTGTCGCCTGATTTATGTAACTGCCATCTCTCCTTTGGTGGGTTTTCTTAAACACCTGCACTCTAGTAGGATCTGCACCATCAGGGTGTTCAAGCCGCTGAACAAGCAGATATCATAGTTAGATTAAATATAATCATATGCCTTCAAAAAAGTGTAGTTCGGTTTGGTGCCAAATAATTTTTCTAGTGGAGTAAGATTCCCTATCACAGGGCTTGGTAGATGATTGATAAGAAAATAAGCAGATTTAAAAGCCATATCCTAGTACCGAAGAGGAAGATAGTTGTGGGCTAAAAGAGTTAAGCCCGTTTCAACCACGTTCATGTGTTTCCATTCGCCCCCCATTTTGTTCATGCATGTGAGGGCATGATAAGCAATGAGCAATACCCAATTTTGATAACTCTGGATATAGTGTGATATTCACCACCCCAATCAGACTAGAAGGCCTTTATTTTACGATTAAACAATTGTTCAACATGAGTCTTGAATTGAAGAAAAGCCTGAAGAGCATCATCATTTGATGATAATAGATAAAGCCAAGTGAATTTACAAAGATCAACAATAAAAGAAACATAATAACAAGAACCACCATAAGACAAAATGGGGACGGGACCCTAGAGATCCGAGTGAACAAGCTCCAGTGGAGCGTGAGAGACGGATAATGTAGGATAAAAGGGGAACTTGTGACTTTTGCCCTGTTGACTTGCAACACAAACTGGAGACAAGGCTTTCTAGGACATAAGAAGTCGATTATGAAGAATAATATAGTGGGTGCTTCATGTAGACGGATGCCCAAGACGACCATGCCAATAATCCTGAGAATCACGCTCACTAAGAAAAGCCACTTTATTTGGAGGCATAGATAACGGAAGCTAATAGAGACCATCACTGCTCTTGCCATGCATAAACATCTCCGTTGTAGTGGGATCCTTCACACAGAACCAAGTTCTATGCTCTTGCAAGGCATTTTTGAGAAGCAGTAGCTATGCTTCCCTGCCGCGGTGCTGCCTTAGTGCCTCAATTCTTACTTTCCTTCGTTGCCGCGGTTTTCAGTTTTCTTCCTTGCCGCGCTGCTGCCTCAGTGCATCGTCCTTGTCTACCTTGGCTTTAGCATACCTCTCCTTTCCATCCTAAAGCTTCATGTCATGCTCGTTCTAAATGAGGGATGACCCATCACTATCATTGAAGTTTGATCAATACTAGAGTCACCCTCCTCAATATCCTCAACCAGTAACACACTTTGTCTTCCATAAGCACCCACATTTTTTTTATTCTAGGGAATTGCCTTAGGATTTCACTTTGTACATGGAAAAGGAATACATGTATGTAGAATATAATATTAGATATACACATTAGCTCATATAAATTTTGAGAGCATCTTCTCTCTTCATATCTCTTATTTGCTTGCTTCTAAAATTTGAAGTGCATACTCTACCTTTCAATAATTTATACTTTGTAATATAACATTAAGAACCATTAACTATCAATCTATCATAACATCGGCATCGGATACCCTTCCACTTGCTTAGCTATTAGCAGAGAACTCCTTATCACAATCCGATCAGGTTGCATAACACCCACCAATAGGAGCATCCAATGCCAATAAATGTGTTGTAGGACAACACTCTAGGAACAACAAGATGAGTGTATAACATTCTACACCAAACTTAATTGCTACACGAAAAAGATGAGTACTCGCAAAATATCACTCAATAATAATGAAGTTTAATGTCACATTCCAAGAAGAATGCTAGAAAATATCAAACTAAAACCTTGCCAAATATGTCTTTAATTTTATGGTCTAACTTATCACAAGGAATGTTCGAACATAAATCGTACGATAAAAATGACCACCCATTATAGGATCAGAAAGCACCGTTTCAATGTGGATCACTGCATTATATGGCATGCTTAATTTTCAAGACAAATAAACTCCTTAACCCCTCTAGTATCTACTCAAGTCTTTCACTTCTTTACCTTTCTTACAAAGCTCTCAACATTGAAAGAACCTAGCCTACAATAATAGGGATTGACCTTTGAGAGTCCATCACTTGTTGGTTGTGGTTTTCTCAACTCATCCAAAATCAGAAACATTTTTCTTCATTCGAAAGCCATAGAAGAAACATGATATGCTATTTCTCTACCTCAAAACAAAACCCGACATACGGGAATACTGATATGCTATTTCTCTACCTCAAAACAGAACCCGACATACAAGGAATACGGTGAAAGGGATCGGTATACGAGAATGATAAATATTCCAGGGTTGAAAGCCTTGTGCCAATATTGGCGTTTGTGTTTAAACCTTTTGGGAGGACTAAGGATGTACGAGTTTCCTTTAGTTGAATTTGATTAGCATGTGAAACATTGCGATATTTGCTTGGGCTGTTGTGCTCATTGAATGCGGGGATAAGAAGAGTTGGTGGCTCAAGATGCCTAAGCATTTGAAGAAGGTTCCTGCATTTGTCTAGCTTAAAGAAGAATCTCTTAAAGTATCTAAAAATCTTTCTATTGCAGACATTTTCTAATACATGTCTCCTATTTGATAGGACTTTGCTACTAATAAGGTCGAAAGAAATATTGCAGTATTATTTTGTATATCTTTTTTACTTTGTAGAGTCCTACTGGTGTTGCATTTCAAGCAATTCCCACAAAATATTTGCCATTGGAATAAGTGGAGCCTAAGACATGTAACAAATTCTAGAGAAGACACAGACTAAAACGAAATATCTAGGGGTGGAATGCAACATTATTATTATATTCAAAGAGTGGCTAAAAATGAATTCAAGGACATGCATACTACACTATAATAGAGATTTTGATTTAAACAAATTCCACAACATGGAAAAGATTTCCAAGAATTGACTTATTAACTAATATTTTTATGAACTCCCCAATGTACAAGTTGAATGACCAATTCCAAAACCCAAGCACCTGTTCATGGATTATAAAAAATTACCCTCCTAGATTAAATCTCAAGGGTTAAACTATTAAGAATAAACTAATATTTTAGCTCTTACAGCAGGTTTTCCAAAGTAAGATGCAGCATCTCACCTTAATGGTTCATCTTCTTCCTTTCTTTTCTCTCTTTCTTCTTTTCCTTTCTTTTCTTTTCTTTCCAATACCAGTGGTTGAGATCCCAAACATGCACACAACCACACTCACAACTTACTAGGACATGGCAACCACACACATACACACAAGAACACACATGCACACACATGCAAACATAAACACAAGTAATAGGATCGCCTCCTCTTCTCCTTATTATTTTCATTCTTTTCTCTTCTTTTCTCTTCTTTTCTCTTCTTTCTTACTTTTCTTTTTGTTAGTAGCTGTGGCTGAGGCCACTTGAACCTCAACCAAGCACCCAAACACCACAAACACACACACTCACACACTCATACATACAGCCTAATGGGCAGCCACATAAACACCCAAAGACACACACACTCTCGCAACCACTTGGGCAGCAACACACATGCACCTGGACTTACACAACCCACACACGCATATCGGTCTCTCTCGTGTGCTGGCCAAGCTCCTCACCCCACGATCTAGGAATTTAACCGGGGCTGATTATAGCCCTTTGATTCAAGCATATTACCATGAGGTTTTATAGTCGAGGTTTCCAAAAGAATACGACAGCTGTGGCAAAGGTAGATGGACCACAAGAAAGGCCACTGTTACTTCAGGAATGACTAGAATTCGGTCTCAGTTCAATCATTTACGAGGTTCATTATGGAAATAAAATGGAAAAAAGAAAAGAGAGCATGAATCATATTGCTCATATCAATCGAGAAAATATTGGTCAAAATGAACTCGAATTGCATGAGAAATGAAGACTTGAGATTATACATTCAACAAAAGTAACTATGAATCAACAAGTCGAATTCCTTCAACGAATAGCCATTCGATGGTCTCGCGGCATTTGCCATGCCGGACCAAATTCAGTTCCATTGTCCACAAAAATTCAATTAGATGAGAAGAAAATGGAGAACTAGGTAAAAACACATGAATCGTCTCCCATAGCTAATACCCTAAACATGAATTTCCAAAATTTTCTCCAACTGAATCTCATAATCAAATAGGACAGAAGGCCCAAGAATTTAATCAACTAAAATGTAATTTGAGGAAGAATCTTACTTCAGGAATGAAGAAAATCAAGGGAAAATAGGTTGGATGTTCACTAAAAGATAATTCGGCGACCAAACACTCGTGAATGCAAAGCTCCAAGGGCATCCCGCAGTGAATCTCTATTGAATCAACGACTTAAGCATTTCGCAGTCGGTTCCCGGATCTGGTTTGAATCGAGCAAAACCTCGATCATTCCAATCAAAAAACCTTGAAGAAGAAAGCCTCAAACTCCTTTTCTTTCTACTCTCTCACGTTCTCTATCCTTTTCTTTCTCTGTCACTCACGTTCTCTCTCCATTTCCCTCTTTCTCTCTTCTTTTCTCTCCCACCTGCTCGATTTACCTTCTTTCCCACTTTATATTTGCCCTAAATCTCACTCCCACCTACTGTATTTGTCGGGAGCAGTGAGAGACGAGATCACGGCGGCGATCGGTCGCCGTAGGCAAAGAGGAGATCGCAGCGCGAGAGAAGTCTGGAATAGTGAGAGAGTTGACAGTGCTCCCGCTTGATAGAGGAAAAGAGCGCTGCTCTGGAGTTTGAAAAGATTTTTTAGAAAACTTTGAGAGAGAGATGTAGAGAGCGGGGGAAACAAAAAGGTTTTAGAGAAAGAGACGGGAAGCGCGGGGAAGTGAAAACAGTTTTGGGTTTGGAAATCTATTATTTTATACGGCGTTTGTTTAAAAACGCCGTTGTATTGCAACATACAACGACATTTCTTTGAAAATGCCGTTAATAAGAATATTAAATCACCCTTAAGCGGTGAGCTACGGTGGCACTTGTTAAAGAAAACGCCGCGAAACTAATTTGTTTAACGGCAATTGTACACAAACGCCGCTATATACTCATATATGGCGACGTTTGCATCTATACGCCGTTAGACCTTTATATATCACGGCATTTTTAAGAAAATGTCGATATATCTTCATATATGACGACATTTGTAAAAATGCCGCAATAGCTCAACCCAAAGTGCCGCCGTTGCACCAATTTCTTGTAGTGGAAATCTGTTCTATTGCTCGGCCGTGGACGTAGCTTCCCATCTTGGAGGTGACCACGTAAATCTCTGGTGTTGTGTGTTGTGTGCTTTCTCTGTTTTCTCGTTTTCTTCTGCAAATCACCATTCTGTGCGTTGTTTTCTTAACACCATTTATGCTTGAATTATCCCAACAATTCAACCTTCATTATTAGGGCAATAAAATATAAAATTACTTATCCAAACTTGAAAACTTTACCTTTAATTTGTGGTTTATATTTATTTATGAGAAAATCTTATTGTAACAAAAATGATGAACTAAAGAAATTGTAATCTTACTTTTTTGCCTTCTAAGATAATACATTTTTTTTAAAGAGGGTTAATCCTATCATTCATATAATTAAATATTGAATTAAATAATTTTTTCAATTTTTTGAAAACCATTTGTTTTTACTCTTACATTAAATACCTTTTGAGAATAAAACAAAGAGCAATTAAAAGAAGGGTACAATTTCTTAGTTCACCACTTTGTTGATAATAAGTTGCACCGTCTAATTATTCCCCTCTTGGTAGACTTGAACTTTGACCACTGACTTTAAGTTTGTATACATCCTTCATGATAGATAATAACTATAAACTCCTATTATCCAAAAAAAAAAAAAAAAAAACACTATAAACTCCGATTTTAAATTTATGGCATATACTTAAGTGAGAGGGTTTCCCACGACGTTCAAGTACTAATTCAGATGTATGGAAAATCTCCATAACAAATTGTAAATAAGGGATTTCGGAGGAGAGAGACAGTGAGTATGGGGCCCTCACTATTTGTGAGAGGATGTGTGAAAGAATCCGCATCCAAACGACATGTGGATCTTTTTCCTTATACTTAATTATCCCCTCCCTTTTAAATTGGAACTTTGAACCCTAATGTTAAGTTGGTGGTGACAGTGACTTAACAAACTATTAAAATTTTTTTAAATATGTAATTTCATTTTTTTTAGTTGTTTAATGAATTGTACTAATTAGGACATAAAATCTCAAAGGAAAATAAGTGTTTCACTGCATTAAAAAAAGTTTATTCTTATAATGTCAGGTCATTCATTTGATATTTATGATTCCTTGATTGCTTGAATTCTCATTACAATTTCAAATAGTATCTTTGCTTGTTACTTCTTTCATTTGCTTTCCCTCCAATAGAATGCTATGAAGCCATTTAATTGACTTTTTTTGCCTCAAAATCTCTTTCTATCTCTTTGTTCACTTTTAAGGCCTCTTCTGTCCTTTTTTTTTTTTTTTTTTTTTTATCCTATCCTATCTATATGCCCAATGGGACTTTAGCTACCAACTATAGGAGAATCTACCACTACCAAGGAGGAGGGAGGAGGGAGGAGGGAGGGGAGAGGGGGAGAATCTACAACTGTCAAGAGGGGGGCCATTTTTTGCCCAAATATGCAACCAAGAGAAGTCGATCCCTTGACCTCCTGGGGGCAATGCACTCCAACTAACTTTTAAGGCCTTTCAAAATGTCAATTTTTCTTCAAGTCCAATTTCACCTAACTTCTAGGGGCTTTTGAGCTCCTCCTTGTGCCTTTATAAGTAAGGAGCTTGGGAGTTTAGGGGTTTAGGGTTTTAAAATTTAGGGCTCAAGGTTAGGATCTTGGGCAGTTGGTGCGACTTAGCCAAGTCCAAAGTAGGCTAGAGAGGATGCTTTTTGACCTTAGTGTACCAGATTCTTAAGAGTATTGGACCGGGCCAACAATTAATATATTCGGGGAATGAGTTTTGGAGTTGGCTTTCAAACTTAGAAATTTACTCATTGACAAAATGCTAAAACATGAACATAATTACACACGTGTTGTTCTGTGAACATCACTTGTTTTACATTTCTATGTCTGAACAACAATCTTGACCTTGAAATATAATCAACTATGATGATTGGTAACGGATATTAAGTAGTTTGACTGAAAATGGCAAGTTAGACACGTGTGTTGAAGGTGGTGTAGAAAAGAGTTCCTACAATGATTTATTACAATAGCCTTGTATATAAAGTGAAAAGAAAAAAAAACTTTGTCCAAGAGTGTGGCCTACACCAACATTCCCATTAGTTTCTTTCTCTCACCTCCCCCATATGAAAAGACACCTCTGCCCCCTTATTTTGAGGAGGAGAAAGATAAACACATGGGAGTGTTGTCATAGGCCACACTCTTGGACAAAAAAACTTCTTCCCATAAAAAATCTTCAGTGTGAAGCAGTCTAAGTAAATTGGATTATGTAATATGTCTCAATTGTGGGGTTCCTTTCACATCAAAGTTAATCGTAATATTGTAAAATTAGTCAAATCCTAGCGTGGTCTCTGTCAAAGCTGCCCACGTAACCCCTATTTCTTCATTTTCTCTCAAGAAGCCTTGTCATGCTATCTACACCATTTTGAGCAAACAAATAAATTATCCATATATATCTTGGCAGCTCCCGAATTTCACACCTGTTTTTTGCAGACGATTCTTTGTTTTTTTGTTTTTCTAGGACATGAATGTTAGGAGGATATTACATTTTTTAATGCTTTAGATTATTACTATAGGGTTTTGGACCAACAAATCAATTATCACAAGTCCAATATTGTTTTCACCCCCAACACCTCCCAAATCATGGGGCTGGCTAAGAGCCCAAAGGCCCCAAACCATGGAAAATACCTTGGTGTCCCTACTTTTTTTAGGAGGATAAAAAAGAAACTTTCTCTAGGATCATTGAACATGTTCATACGAAATTAGCAGGTTGGAGAGGTTGTTTATTATCTCCGACGGGAAAGGAGATTCTTGTCAAGTTAGCAGCAACCAGTATACCTTCTTCATATACTATGTCTATGTTCTTTCTTCCTTCATCTCTTTGTGAGGAATTGATCAAGTTAGTCAGGAATTTTTTGTGTAAGAACGATTTAAAAAAGTGTATATATTTGTTAAATTGAAATATCCTCTATTGTACCAAACTTGATGGTGGCCTTGGATTTCTTGACTTTGAGAGTTTTATTAATCATGCCTTTCTTGCTAGCAAAGTGAGTCTCTCTGTAAGCACAAGTCTTCAAGGAGAAGTACTTCCCTCATACCTCTTTTTTTTTTTAAGCCAAAAGGCATTTTATCGTTGTTCATGGGACTAGCCAAACTTGTTGAAAAGACAAGGCATCCCTCCTTAGTGGCTTAAGGTGTCATATTGGTAATGCAATGACCAATATTGACATTTATAAGGATATTTGGATCCCCAATCCCCACACTGGTAGGATCTCTAGTCCAACTTGATTTCATCATATTCAAAAGGTTTCTTCTCTTGATTGGACTTCATCCTTGATGATGGAGGATATTTGTAACCTTCCCTTCCCCCCTACCTTTCTTTTTTTTTTTCATTGTATGTTTCCCATGCTATAAATACTAGGGCACATTTCCTTTGCTTCTTGTGCTCCCAAGCTTTGCTTATCTCTTTGTTGGGTTTATCCACCCAAGCTTTTTTTTAAATCTTAATTGGATATCCGACAATAACTTTTGTATGTCGTTTTCTTTGTAATTTATGATTTCTTTTGTTAAAAAAAATTGTAGAAAGTTTTCCTTCACCGCATTGGAAGGTTCACCGCACCATCCAAGGGTTCACCAATCCTTATAAGGTTTTAGTAATTTTTCTGAAATAACATCTGTAATACTCACCCGTGTCCATCTGAAGCTGTGTGATCGATAAATTCCTTCCTGCAATCCCTAGACACCGAATAGCAGAAGAAAAAATTTCCCCGTGGGTGTAGGACAATTGGGTCAAAAAAAAAGAAAAATCTTATCTTTAGAATGACGTTACAAGGGATGATATCACATTGTGACCTAGACTGATTACAAAGTAGGTAGTTTTATTTTTTCCTTTTGGTAGAAGAAAACTTTATTTATAATTAATTATTCCCTTTTTGTTAGATTAGAATGTTTCAAAGTTCCAATTTAAAAGGGAGGGGATTATCAAAGTATATCCTCCAAATCTAAAGTTAGGCTTTACAATTATTATTATCCAACGCGAATGATTAATATAACAAACTATTAATTTTTTTTTTCAATATTTATTTCCATTTTTATCTCAATTACTCCATTTTTTTTTTTTTAATCGTTCTAATTTGGAAATCACATAAATTCTCAGGGGAAAATAAGTGTTTCAATGCGTTAAAAAATTTTATTCTACTAATATCAGGTCATTCTTTTCCTATTTAAGATTCCTTGGTTGCTTGAATTCTCATTATAATCTCAGACAATACCTTTGCTTGTTTCATTTGCTTTCCCTCCAACATAAAACCATGAAGACCATTTCTAATTGATTTTTTTTGCCCTAAAAGCTCTTTCTAACTCTTTGTTTACTTTTAAAACCTTTCAAAATGCCAATTTTTTCTCGAAGTCCAACTTCCAACCAAATTTGACCTGAGGGCCCAACCTACGTTAGGGGCTTTTGAGCTCTTTGTGCGCCTTTATAAGTGAGGGGCTTAGGAGTTTAGGGTTTTAGGGTTTCAAAATTTAGGGTTTAGGAGTTAGGGTTTTGAGCAGTTGGTGTAATTTAAGTCCCAAGTAGGCTAGGGATGAAGCTAGTCAACCTTAATAGTAGATTGTTAAGAGTATAATGGGATTGGGCTAACAATCAATAATATTTGAGGAACAAGTTTTTGAGTTGGCTTTCAAATTTAGACAATTACCCATTGACCAAATGATAAAACAAGAACATAACCACACGCATTGCTGTGTGAACATCACTTGTTTTACATTTCTATGTCTGAACAACAATCTTGACCTTGTAATATAATAAATTATGATGCTTGGCTTAAGGGTATTAGTTTGATTAAAAAAAAATGGCTAGTTTGGAATTTTTTTTTACATGTACCTATTCTATGGGGGAAAGGAGAGAAGATGAGAAGCAGAAGGCTTGAACCCAATACCTCTTGGAAGGGTGGGCTTTTACACTCCACAATACTGCCAACTGTGCTGGGCAATTGTTCTCAAGTTTGGAAACTTAAGTTGAAGGTGGTGTAGAAAAGAGTTCCAACAATGATATATTACAATAACCTTGTATACAAAATATATGGAAGTAGCCAACCATCTTCAGGTACTTCCAATGTATTTAAAGTGTTATTTTATATATATATATATAGAGAGAGAGAGCGAGAAAGAGAGAGATTAGATTAGGGGAAGGACATAAGAGAGAGATGGATTGGAGAGTAGAGACTAGAGAGTAAAGAGGGTACAGAATAGAGAAAAATATATTATAAAGGGTGAGAAGAGGATAAGAAGGAATTTATGGGTATTTTCAAAAAGGACTAAGTTTCCCTCCACTTAGAGAGGACGGTTCACCCACTATCCTAGGGTTTTAGTATGTTCCAAAATACCCTCCCGATACCATTTCCTATCCTCTCCCGCCCCGCGGTAAATGGATCACTCTCTTGCCAAGAGCACAGGCTGGATAGACCTACCTCGACTCACGAAAACCTTCTCTTTTTCCAAGAATTCATGAGCCACTAAGAAAAATTAAGCCTTCCATTTTTCGTCAAATGACTCGGCCTCCCCTGGCTCTTCCACTGTTCAGGCTCCCTTTCCCCATTCACCGTGGGTGGAGGCAAACTCAGTCCTTTTAAAAAAATGGAGGGTATACCAAATGTCCAGGAAAGAGAAAGAAGGGAGGGGAGGAAGGAAGAGAATAGAATACGTGGAAGAACATGAGAAAGGGAGTGAGAGTAGAGATAAATTATAAGAAAAGATCGAACACATTTTTGGGTTGCCAAGCCATGTCTCTGTCTCTCTCCCCCCTCCTAGTGAAATGACCCACTGCCTATGGTTGTCCCCCCTCCCATGTGTCTGCCATCTGCTAGCTTACCTGGAGCGTCTCTCCCTAAAATATATTAGAGTTTATAAAAGATGATGAAGAGATAGTTTGAAAGTTTGCCATATAAAGAGAATTCAAATTTTTATATTGGGGCATTATTTTCTGGGTGGGACGCAGGGGCCACACCATGCACGCTAGCCAATGAAAGCGCACGCAATGGCACAAAAGGGGGCAGATGTTTTGCCATACATGGGGGCATGGCGGTCATTTCGGTCCCTGTTGTGTGTGGGCGTGGCCCCTGCGTCCCAAGTAGAAAACATTCTCCCTTTTAAATTAATATATAGTATATAGTATGATATGATATTTAGAATATATACTTTATTTTTTATTTTTTATGTAAAAAGTAATATGAAATGATGAAAAATTAAAAGAGGCCAAACATGGCCACCCTAAGTCTGATAGGACAGGCCTGGGATGAGATATCCTAGCCCAACTCGAGTTGGTTTGCACCCCTAATTTGAGGGTTTTTGTTTGGTTTATTGATTCCATTTTAGGGAGAAAGATCCCACATAGTCTGCTTAGTTAGCTTTTTTTTGTTTTCCTCTTTCCTCCTTGATCATTGTGGCCCAAGGCTGTCAATTTGGCTTGACCAATCCAAGCCCACTCTAGCTTGCCCTAAGCTTGAATAGGGCCTGGGCTGAGGTTTTCAACCCGTAGGGCTGGGTTTGGGTTGAGATTTTGAGGTCCAAGGTCGGAAATGGGTCAGGCCTGGGCTTTACTATTGGGTCAAGCCCGACCCAACCCAACCAGACCAAACCTGACCCGACCCGACCCAACCATATGTATTATGTGTATAAACAAATTAGTAATGTATATACCACTCACTCAATGCTCACATTTTTTTGTTTTAATCATCGACATACATCATTCAATACACACATTCTTTGTTGTGTAGCAGCAGCCAGGGTCAATTAGAGCCGGGCTGGGTTGTGTTGAGTTAAATAACTTAGGGTTGGGCTGGGGTTTTAAAAAATTTGGCCCATCCTGGGCCCATTGACACTCCTAATTGTTGGTCTTAACTAGGGGTGTCAATGGGTCGGGTTGGGCCGGGCCTGCCTAAACCCTGGCCCTGACCCTAGAGGCCTTAACCTAAACCCTGACCCTGACCCAACCCTGGCAGGGCCAAGAAACCCTCAACCCTGACCCGACCCTGCCAGGGTTTTCCCTAACCCGGCCCGGCCCGGCCCGGATTGACCCTGATAGGGTCGGGCAGGGTCGGGTTGGCCCTGAATGACCCTGTCCCTGAACTGACCTTGACTTTAATTTTATTTTTTTTTTGGAAATGGTTTTTCTTATGCCTGTAATTTTTACTATGCCAAAGTTGATCAGATTGTAAATATCACTTCAATGATTGAACAGAGTAAGAAGAAGATCAAATTACAACACTGCAACATTTGATTCAACTATTGATATTCATACTAGGCCTAATTCATACACAAATAAAAACCAAAGCAACATGGAAGAATCAACCCAAAAACAGCAGATCACACAACCAAGGGTTACAATGTTGCACAACCGATGAAAAATATACCTAGTAAAAAAACTCCACCACCATCAACCGTCTCCACTCATCCAGCGTCGGAAAGATTCACTGGAGTAGCGCCAAATTGTTCCAGGGGATAGATCAGAACTCGATCTGAAGCCATAATAGGAATCCAAAGCTTTTCTCTTCAGTAAATAAATCTCCATTCAAACGGCAAAACCTGCAAAACAAAAATCACATGATAAAGAAAAAGAAAATCCAAAAAACGAAAAAATTAAAGGCAACAACCATCACCAAAGCCAAGCAGCTTCTTCCTATAGATCAACCTTGTTCCGCCACACATCTAACCCAAAAACTTAATAGAAACAAATGCAGAATATATAAACATCAAAACAGAGAATAAACTTCGGATATCGATCACTACAGGCAATACCCACCCAAAGAAAAAAGAAATCACTACAAAGAAGCAATCAAACACAACTCCGGTTAATCATGAGAGCGCAAAAGGTCAAAAATTAAGAGTGGGAGAGAGATAGAGGGACAGAGAAGAAGCCATAACTTGTTGAAAAAAAACCCTAAATCATAGAGAGTGGGAGAGAGACCAGATAACGAGAGAGATAGAGGGACAAAGAAGAAGCCATACCTTGTTTAATGATTTGCAAGTTGCAAAGGAGCGACGGCACTTGAAGGCTCGACGAGATAACGAGAGAGAGGGAAGGAGGAAGAGGAAGGCAGGAGTCGCAGGGGCGGCGGCTTTTCTCCCTTACGGAGTTAAGGGATCTAGAGGAAAAGTGAAAAAATGAAATACGATGTAGGGTTTAGCCATGGTTTTTTTGTCTTTTCATTAATAATATATATACCTATAACTAATACAGGGCCGGGCCGGGCCGGGTTGGGTTAAACCCGAGGTCTTATCCCGAACCTGACCCGACCCTGTCAAGGTCAGACTAAAACTCAACCCTGACCCGCCCTTCGGGCCAATAGATCAGGGTCGGGTTCGGGCGGGTTCGGGCCAATCGGGCATTATTGACACCCCTAGTCTTAACTATACCGTCCTATGCTGGCAGCTTGGGAACTCCCTCAGTTTTCGGTGTTTATTACTTTTTGGAAAATTATGAGCGCCACCCCTTGAATTACACCCTTATTTTAATACAACCCCACTAAGTACCCAAATATCAAATCCAACCCAAAAACTAACGGGTTAACTGTGAAATACAAATGACTAAAATACCCTCTACACTAAAACATAAACCCCCTTGCCCCACCTCAATTTCTTACCAAAAAAAAAAAAAAACTTCAAACAAAGTATTTTTTTTTAATGAAAGTGTAATTAGGGGTGTCAACCGGTTGGGCGCGGTTGGGCATACCCGGGCCTCATGATGCTTAAAGCCTACACCATGACTGCCTGTTTAAGTATTCGGGCTGGGCTTGGTCGGGCTTCGGGCTATAATCGGGTAATATAATGGGTCCTTAATCGGGTCTTAAACGGTGCAAAGCCGGGCTATGGGCCTGTTTAAATATAAACAGGCTTTAATGGTGTAGCCCGTTAAAACTGAATATTTTAATTTTACAAATAGGTATACCATCTTGCCACATCTTTTCTATATTTTCCCATTAAAATTGAATATTTCAACCATTGGAACATGATCGATTCATTAGAAATAGGCTGAAATAGTGCAACTTGTGTTGGCCCATGTCCCATGCTATAAATTTAAGCTAAAAATATATCATAAAAATATACCCAATACATCAGGCCCAATCCAACAGAAAGTTAATGTCATAAAAATATACAGCCAACCCAACAGAAAATTAATGTCATAAAAATGTACAGCCCAACCCAACAGTAAGTTAATGTCGTAAACAGATTTGGCCCAAAAAATCAAACAAGGCCCAAGCCCATAGCAAAATTTACAAGTTAAAGGGTCAAGCTAGGTTGGGCCTAGAATTGGTCAGTCCGGTTAGGCACCCGACAAGCTAAGACCCTGCAACGGAACCGCCCAATTAGTAAACGTGTTGGACTCAACCCCGACACGTTTAGTAAACGGGCCAGGCTTTAGTCGGACGAGCTCGATCGGTTCTGCCGGGCTGTGCCTGGATTTGACACCCCTAATATTACACATAATACATATGGTTGGGCACACAGAGTCACAAACAAAGTCTTGACTCTTGGTTCTCTGTAAAACGATGTTCTTTGATGCAGAGAAGTGCAGATTGAGGGAGAAAGGAAATGGGTAGGCGAAAAATCTCTTCCAATGGCTAAGGAAGCAGCAACGCATCTTAAGGGTGTCAAAACCTAGCCCGAACAATTAAGATCGACCAAAACCTACCCAAAAACCCCAGACCGAACCGAACCAATCCTTATTGGATTGGTTTTGGGTTGGGGTATTGCAAGACCAGCTGAAAATCGGACCGCACCGGACCGATCGATAACAAACCGAAAATCGAAACGAATGAAACCGATAAAAAACATAGAGTACAAGGTTATGAATAGGTGGATTGATTACCCATTGATTTCAATATTAGTGAGCAATTTTCTGGTTGTAAGGGAAATTGTTACAAATCAATGAGCATGAAGTTGAAAAACAGGAAATTGATTTGTAACCATGCTTCTTCCATTGATCTCCTTGTTTACTATACAAAATTAGTTGGTTATCCAAAATGATTTGATAGTAGGGTTCTTTTTGTGATTTCAATATTAATTATCTTCTTAGTGATTATTCATTGATTTCAATTTTAATTACCTTCTCCTTACAATTAATGATCAATAACTATATGATTTGTAACAATGATTTCGCTACAAACTCTATTTATCCATTGATTTGAATATTAATTATTTTCTATTTTTCTCCATATAATTTATTCTTCTTTGTTTGAATTAGTGAACATATCAAATCATTTTTCTTATTTTTGGTTGTATATATATATATATATTTTTACTTGAGAAGGTGAATTGAAGTGTTTTTATTGAATCTTTTCTCATTACAAATTATGAATTTAAGATTTCATTGTGGCTCAAATCGATCTAAACCGGTATTAACCCGATATTAAAATTTTGAAATAAACCGAAATCACAATGGAACGAAACCGAAACCGAAACGATAAAAAACCGAAGTTTAGACCGAAACCGATAAAAAATCGAAGTTTAGACCGAAACCGATTCAACCCGACTGAAACCGAGCCGAACTCACCCTTTGACACCCATGTCGCATCTCCATAACTTCTTCCAGTCCCTCTAGATCTCAAATCAGAGCTAAGAAAGAACAACAAGATAATTGGGGGCCAAAATTTCCCGTAATGAGGACAGTTTTGTTCATCTGACACAGTGCAAGCTCCACTTTTGGTGGAGAAAGAGTAGCTGTTGGACCAGCTTGAGAGAGTGGGGGTTACAACCAGTGCCTAAATTCTTTTTCCCGATTCCGATTGTAGTTCGAAGGGAGAAGCGGAAAGCAGCAGGAGGAAGTAGAAAATCGTTTTGGTTTGCTTCATTATCCCGTATTCAGAAAATAATGTGAAAATACCCATTTAATTTTCTGCTTTTAACTTTCTTTAATCACCATTTTTATTGTTCGTAGAAAGTTTAGAAACTCTCTGTTTCTTTCTCTTTCTCTCTCTCTCTCTTCTTCATTTTCACCATCTCTTTAAACGAAGATCACCTGGTGATAAAAAGTCCTAAATTTTGATGGTTCTGTCAAAAAAAATCTGAAAATATGAAACATCTCAAGGTTGTCTTCTAAATCTAAAGCATCCAGAGCAATTGGTGTAAGATTTGTTTCCTTGTTAAAATCGTTCAATTTTTCCCCCTCTCCATCTTATTTTCTTAGAAACCCTAACTGCAAGATCAAGAGTTAGTGGGGTTGCATTAAAATAAGGGTGGGCAAAATTGTCTTTTAAAATTTCCTTTACTTTTTCTGGTGTAAGGGACAGAGAGACCAGAAGAGAAATCTGAATCCAAAAATTCTTAGCAGCAGTTATGGAGGAGTCTACGAGAAAAAGAAGAGAACTCGAATCCGAAATTCTTGAAAAGGTTGGAGAGGTTGTATCTGCCATTAGAGAAGCAAAATATGTCGACCATGTTATTTGTTCTCTGCACTCCATTGCAGTTCATCTTTTCCCTGTAGATTCGTCTCGTCTAACAGGTTAGCTAGACGAAGCCTTGATCATTAAATTCTAGAACTAATCCTTCTTTGTCAATTTAATATATGACTAAGTTCTTGTTCCACTCTGAACAATATCCATCACCTATGAGGTTTTTGGGTTTTTTTTTTCAGTTCTATTTACTGTAAAATTAACTCCTACAATGTTATTAAATCAATATTGTTCAAATTGTAGGATGCGTTGATAGCCGCTTCAGGAATCAGGTTTGTCAAATTATTGTGGGTTTGTTTCGGTAGTGATTTAAATTCAATACCTTTTCGTCTCTATATAGGGAAAGCTGCTTTGATTTTATATAGGACCCCATTGCTTCATTTAGTGTTGTAGAAAATGATCCACAATGCCTATCCTTTTAGGCTTGTTCTATAATACCTATTTTTGGCATTTCAGCTGCTCAGCGGCAGGATTTCTTCCCCTTTTGAGAGGGATGAATGGTGGGATGTTTTCTATCATGGAGCAGCATTTCCGACTCTGGCTAGGGTTTTAATATATAGTAAGATATCTACGTCTCTTTTTAGTTGTGTTTTTCATGTGAATTCACTATTATGGGATTGTCGTTTAACTAATTTTTTTAGGTGTCGATATCTAACACAGGTACAGGGCTTCATCTGTCAAAACAAACAAACACACACACACACACATCTAGTGTGGCTCTTGTTGTGAATATTATCTTTTCAATAGTGCTATCCCCCCCCCCCCCCCGGCAGGTAGAAATCGGAAGGGTCTACATCCCATAGAGACATGGAATTCTGGTGTCCTAAACAGAAGTTTACTTGTTACATAGACTTTCCCTCCAGTTTCTACTGAATACTAGCTTCTTTACTTCTTATATTCTAGATGTTTTGCTTTGTTGTATCAGGCTTATACGTATTGAAAATGGGAGATGAAAGATAGGTTCAATAGAACTATTTTTGTGACCCACTCGCCAGATTTTTTATGGCCTAAAGTTTGAGAATTGATTGTTAAACATAATTGAAATGATCTAGTTGATATCTAAAGTCTGGTTGGAGAAATAATAATGTTATCATTGTGATGTTTTATATGCCCGTTGTTGTTCATGCCCTATGTTTTTTGTACATGTAGATGTTGCCTTGGATTGGCTAGCTTGTTTCCCTTTATCAGCGCGGACACATGTGTATGATTCATTCTTTGTTAAAGGGCCTCCTTTTGAGGTTGTTCAGGCTATAATTCCTGCTCTTCTGAAGAATGGAATTAAAAAAGATACTGATCTTAATGTTGTCTGCTCAAATGTGGAAAGGTATCTGGCTATTTTGTAGTATAGTCTATATTTTTGTTGAATATGCACCTTCGACATATTACTTTCCCTTTGAGACTTCATTCTCTTTGAAAAAATCATATTAGTTTGGCATGTGGATGACTTTTGGGGAGGGGCACATGATGGAACCTTTGCATCACAATATGGTCCGGCCCTTCTATAAAAATATAGAAGTAACCGTGTAAGCCATAGCCAAGGTTTAAAATCTCGTTTTGTTTCGGTGTTTCAGTTTGACCGAAATTTCATTGAAATATGGTATTTTTTATGAGTTTTGCTTGGCCATTTGTGGGTGTAAAATGCCGAAATAATCGAAATTTCGACGAAACCGTGCATTTTTTAGACCGAGATTTCGAAAACGAGATGGCCGAAAATTTTGAAGTATTGCATTTTTTAATTTGATGTTGCATTTTGTTTCGACTCTACCAAAATACTCGAAATATTCGAAATTTCGACCGAAACGAAACGAGATTTTGAACTATGGCCATAGCTTTGTATACATATCATTAAACTTTTGAGCATTTATTATCTTTTCCTTTTTGTATTATTGAGGGGTATGTCTTACACCAAGATGCCAAGTTGTTTTCACTTAACCACTCCCACCCCTCCTCCCAAAAGAATTGAAAAGGAATAGGAAAAAGTAAAATAGTAAGTGCGATTGAAAGTAGAATCAATATTATTTAATGGTTAAAATATCAGCACACTTTTGACATATTGCTTTGCCGAATTATAATGGCCAATTGCTGAGTGTGTTCTTTCTTTATTATAATAGAATTCTGGTGCTATGCTTGCTCGACCACAATGGCGTGCTGCAGATGGCTAGAGATTTTGGTGGTTCTTGCTCTTCAGAAAAATTTACTAATAAGCTGCTCAAACCGGACATGTTGGTCTTCACATCTATGATTGCACAGCTCGTTGCATCTATTCCTGACAAGGCACGATTGGGAGCCCCAGCTGCGCTCTCTTCAGAGTATCCCCAAATGATTTTATTAGAAGATTTTTAGCTGTATATTTTAATGTAGATAGAAGTCTCATATAGAATTGAAAATCGAATTGCATTTCATTTGCCAGGCAGCTTAACAAACCCATGTTAAAGCATTAGGTTTTTGAATATTGTATATTCTATTCTTCATCTTCCTGGCTATTTAATTTTGGGTAAAGGATTTATTCTTACATTTCTGTTCTTTCTTCTTTTTGTTTTTTCCTTCTGTTTGTCAATGTCTGTACTTAACAGCTATCATAGTCAGTTCTTTAAGCAGGTCATCATTCAGCTTCTTGCTGGAGCAGAAGAAAGGTCTGTTGAAATATGTTATAATGAAGAGGCATTGGATCAAAGTGTTTCAGATGGGACCTTCTTATTTGTTGGGGAAACATTTTCTCGTATCTGTCGACGGGGATTTGCAGGTGATCTTAGATAAACTGAAATATTTGAAATGCCTTTCAGATTGTGCAAGGTCCTGTCTCCATAACAAATTTGTTGTTTTTCTCGTCAAACCATATTTGTCAAGGCGTTGCCTAGGTGATCGCCTTGGCATCCAGTCGCCTTGACAACTAGTGTCGCCTTGGTCGCTTAGGCGGGCGTTTGGGTCGCCTTGTTGGTGTAATTAAGGTTTAGGTAGGGAAAAAAAAGCATTGGGGCACATCAAATTTTTTAATAATGAAAACTCCTTGTAATGTAGTATAATTTATAAGCTGAACCATGCTAAGCCGAAAACATTTTTGAAGCACTGGTGATATGCTGAGCTAGAGACACTGATCATTATTAATTCTACATCTCTTGAGCCAATCAAGAATTAGGAGATACTGTTCATCATCATCAACTGTGCATAGCTAGACCAAGCTCTGTCATTTTTTCCTTTCTTTCTATTATGTGGGATGGTTTCAAAACTCACCAAAGGGTAAACTCTTATTTGCAGATATATTGCTAGCAGAAGTGATCCCTCGTATTCTTGGACATATTCGGGGTTGCTTATCATCGGATGTTGATATTATAGACCACAATCTGTTCAAATCAAAAACAAACTTCCAGTTCTGGTTTAAGATGATTGAGACAATAAAAGACTCATATGCTGTGGAAAGATTGTCTGAACGGTTATTACATCAGCTCGCAACTGAACATATTACTGATATTGAAGCTTACTGGACCCTATGGATATTGTTTCATCGAACTTTTAGAAATCAAGCATCAATAAGGTGAGTGCCCATTTATTCTGTGTATGCGTATGTAACAGATTCTGCCCTGGTTTACTGGCCAATATTTTTCCTCTTCTGCATTGCTTTATCGCTTGTTCATTTGTCATTTGAATTGTTGCATTTTCTTGTCATTATTTTGTGTTGCATTAGAACTGTAATCCCATCTCATGCAGTTAAGGTTGATGATTTCTATATTTGTCCTTTGCATAAACTTGTTCCTGTAATTTTACTATCATTATCTTTTTGGAGCAGCTTATCAGTTGTTTGATGTTGCCCTGTCATTCCTTTTCATTGTAAATCATTTGTTTGCAGTAAGTGCACAAGCTTCTATGACATGATCAATACTGTATGTCCTTCCTAGCTGTAATTTTCTTAGTGTTTTAGTCTCTTGAAAGATGTTCTCTTGTTGGAGTCATATGTTCAGCATTTACATGTTCTGCATCTTCATGCCTTTCTGGTTACTTTATAGAATATAGTGTTGTTGATTTGTCATCTTTCAAATGCTGTGTGTCTGTTAATAATCTCAGCTTTTCTGTTTTATTTTATTGATGCTGATAAGCAATATTCACATTCCTTGAGCTTTAACATTTCAAACCTATTTCATCGTACTATTTTGGGTTGAAACATAACGTTATCATGTTGATTTGTGATGATTTCTCTTTTTCAGATCTATTTTTGTTGACAAATGTTTACTCTGGAAAGTATTTCCTGTCTGTTGCCTGAGGTGGATTCTTCAGTTTGCTGTTCTTGATTGCCCTCCAAGTTCTGATTCATTGACAAAAGGTCAAAATACTCAAGGCCTCATCGATATAGTGCAGCGTCTGGTTGGGGTTTGGTCTAAACGTCAATTTGTACAATCAGCTGCAATGGAGCAACAAACATGTATCCTCCTTTGCGCTGCTGCACCTTTATCTGTCCACTAATATATGCTATATTCTTGAATATCCAGAGATTAGAAAAGAAATAAGTGGCATAACATTTCATTTTCATGAAAAGTCTGATATCTAGCATCCATTTGATACCATGAGACATAATAACTTAATGAATAATGTGCTCTTTGTTTCCAGATTTACCACTTATAGTTTCCTTTCTTAAGTAGTCAACTGTAAGCAGTTGGGATAAGGCATATTGAGTTGAATTCTTTCCCTTTAGTAGATTTCTGTAAAATTGATCCATCACAATATGGAAAAACTGACTTGGAATTTCAGAAGCTCTCCCCCCCCCCACCCACCCCCCATCCCCCACCCCCCCCCCCCACCCAAAGAAAAAAAAAACAGGTGAAAATAACAAGATTTAGGTAGCTGCATTATTTGTTCATTGTATATCTTATATTTAGGTAGGTGCATTATTTGTTCATTGTATATCTTATTATCTATATTCTGCGGCTCCTTAATTGAAGGTTCAGATGTAACTGCGGCAGTCGGCCTATCCTTGGAACAAATGTCGAAAGAAGAACTAGAAACAACCAAGGATGTGATGCCCTTAATCCTTCAGGGAGTTAGCTGTAGATTTCTAGACTTTCCCTATTCATTGTAGTACCTTTCCACTTGAGAGTTTATATTGCGTTCTTATATCTGACCATAACTGCTTGTAGGTAGGCTAGAGAGCCCAGTTACTTTAGTGCGGAGAATGGCTAGTTGTATAGCTTTGGTGTTTTCTAAAGTAGTTGACCCGAAAAATCCTCTTTACCTTGATGACAGTTGTAGCGGGGAGACTATTGACTGGGAATTTGGGTTTAATAGACAACCAAAACGAATTCCAGCTAGTTCAGATTGCGTAGAAAAGGCCGATGATGAAGTGAAAAGTTTTGTGTCTGAGCTGAACAAGGGAATCAGTGGTGCTGCTGATGGCAGGAAAAATAACAATGTGAAGGGTAGGTACAAGAAATCTGAGTTAAAGCTGGTTGATCCAGATGAGATTGTCGACCCAGCGACTCTAAACAATGACTACTCCTCTGATGAAGACAAAGATGATGATGATTATGATGATGACAGTGAGAATTCTGAATGCCTAAGCGACTCATCTTTGCAACCATATGACTTGTCTGATGATGATGGAGACTTAAAAAAGAAATTCTCCCAGCTGGTCGATCTAGTTGGAGCATTACGCAAACCTGATGATCCAGACAGTGTAAGTGTAAATCTAACATACTCTGGTGAATAGATGGCAAGGAAGGTCAATCAATGATATATATCATTGTGCTGTGAAGATAGACAATTTAAACCCCGCACTTATGCTGTGTCCCTAGAAATGTTGGAAATTAATCCAATGGGATTATCTAAATCATCCATTTGATGGTAAAGTGCAAAACAAGGGAAAATGGAAGCCCTTTCGGGAAGATACAATAGAATGAAGACTTACCTCGTTCCTTCTTCCCCAACCCCTCCCCCCCCCTCCCCCCTTCCAAAAAAAAAAAAAAAGTTTCTTTCCATTTGGTTGATGTTGGCTTCTCCTAGTTAGCCATTCTGTGGGTGGTCTCAAAAGGACCACAACAGGGTCAACCCATGCCCATCCTGTGAACTATGTGCACCATAGTATGATCACTGTATCAGTACTAACTAATGGATCGTTCTAATAGCAAATGAAGGTGTACTTTAGACTCCTTTTAGTTGAAATGATGATGAAAAAATAAAACCTTATTGTTAGCTAATTCTAATATTTTAGGTGGAAAGGGCACTTGATGTTGCTGAGAAGCTTGTAAGGGCATCACCCGATGAGCTTCAACATGTATCTGGTGAGCTTGTGAGAACATTAGTGCAGGTCCGTTGTTCTGATTTCACCATTGAAGGAGAGGAAGATTCAGCAGAAGGAAAGAGGCAACAAGCACTGGTTGCATTGCTCGTTACATGTCCATTTGAATCTGTTGCTGCTGTAAACAAATTATTGTATTCACCTAATGTGGATATCAGTCAACGAATTCTGATACTTGACGTCATGACTGATGCAGCACAAGAGCTTGCTGATGCTATAAGCAATAGACCGAGACATCCGCAAGGGAATTTAATATCGACTTCAGAGCAGCCATGGTTCTTACCTCAAAGCAAGGGGCCTCTTGGAGCAGGCTCTTGGAAAGAGGCCTCGGAAACAGGAACTTCATTGAGTTGGTCATATCGCTATGAGAGGAATCTTCCATTGAAACCTAGTCAGATAAAAATTGGGAAGTCACGTAGATGGAGCCTCCGATCAGAAAAGATGCAACAAAATCAGTTGGAATATTCAAAAAATAAGTTTCCCCTATATGCAGCAGCATTTATGCTCCCAGCTATGCAGGGGTTTGATAAGAAGAGGCATGGTGTTGACTTGCTTGGTGGGGACTTTATCGTTCTTGGGAAACTTATCTACATGCTTGGTGTTTGTATGAGATGTGTAGCCATGCATCCAGAGGCAATGGCTTTAGCTCCTGCCCTTCTCGACATGTTAAGCTCTAGGTACAGTGTAATATGAACCAACTTATTATTAGAGGGGAATTCCAGTAGCAATGGCCACCAATAGCATTCTGGTATATGTGGTGCAGGCACGATGTCTGGAATCTTTCACTCCATTTGTTCCATCTTCGAGATCTAGTACACCAACACTCAACCTTCACACCAAAAGGAGCAAGACTAACATGATTGGTTGATACATAGCCACTTGACACATGGAGGACAATTATAATCTTTTGATGCAGTTGTTTTTGGCTTGCAAATTTTCCGGGTAGGATCCATTGGATGGTTGGAATCACGGCTCATGAATCTGCACCACATTTACCAGTGTGCTATTGGTAGAAGATCCCCATGCCTGTCAGTTATGTTGGAACTTTGGGTCTTAAAGTAGATTTCGTGATTATTTAAAGTTTTTAACAGTTATTTTCATCCAGGGAGGTTTCACATCATGTGGAAGCATATGTCAGAAGATCAGTGCTGTTTGCAGCTTCGTGCATATTGGAGGCACTTCACCCTTCTTTTGTAGCATCTGCTTTGGTTGAAGGCAATGCTGAAATATCTAATGGACTTGAATGGATACGCACATGGGCCCTGCATGTTGTTGAATCAGAGACGAATACTGAATGCTCAACAGTAAGTATCACCAAAGCTCTATGTAAGCTAAGCATTAGGGGAGAATGTATGTATAAATAAAATTTTAGTGGTAACTAAGGCTGTATTTGGTATGCATTCTTGAAATGCATTCTAGGTTGATTTTGCATTCTCGGATGACAAAAATAGTTGTTTTTATCATCTGAGAATGCAAAATCGACTAAGAATGCATACCAAACACAGCCTAAGTAAATGCATTTTTCATTCCACTTGTATCATTGAATGTACAATTCACATTACAAACTAGGAAAGGGAAAGTTTGGTCTACATCAGTTAGCTTTCTTGTAGCATATGGCCAATATAACCACTTACCTGCTAGTTCCACCTTTAGCTCCTCCCCCAAGTCCCAACACCACAAGCAAATTATATATATATATGGGAAAATCTTGTTGTAACCAAGGTTTGTTGCAACAAGATTGTAACCCTACTTTTTTTCTTCAATGAGGATACATCCTGTCATTTCTCATAAAAATGCATTAAATACTGCATTTAATAACTTTTTGGAATAAGTCAAGGGGCAATTAAAAGGAGGTTACAACTTTTTAGTTCACCACTCTGGTAACAATACAAGGGAATCAACATGGATGAGATTTTTTATTGAATGGGGGGCGAGGCCGCAATTTCACGCTCTCCTGTGTCTGGGAGCAAATTCCACAGTTCCACACTACCAGGCAACTTTCTTTTTCCCATATAATATATATTGTGGGGCTTGACGACGATAGGGGTAATTCTGAATCCTATCGTGGCTCTTGGAGTCTCTCCTCTTTCCCCTATTGTAGTCTCTCTTTCTCCCTCTCAGTTCTCTTCTTTCTTTCTTCCACTCTTCTTCTTCATAGATTCTATAACAACAACAAACTCAGCCTTATCCCAGCTTAATGGGGTCGGCCTTCTTCATAGATTCTGGTTGGTGATATTTGATTTTGCTACAAACACCATCATTTATGTAAAACTTTTGGTAATTGACATACATAAACCTGTTTTAAAGTAAAATGACATACCAAAGCTTTTTATGTATCATTTTCCATAAATTAGTAGAGTAAAAATCTTGATGTTATTCTTATCTTTCCCATATTTTATTCCTAATTGTGACATGGTTTGCCCATGTAGAATATACTGATTCTACAGAAGCTATTTTCACATTATTTTCATTAAAACAAATGAAACATGTCAAATCACCCCCCCCCCCCCGAACCCAAAAAAAAGAAAAAAGAAAACCCAAGTGAAAATATAGTGAAGCCTAAGTTATCAGGTAAATATTTAGGAAAAGAAAAATAAAATCCTGAAAGAGAGCTCTGAACCTTTAAAAAAAAATTGATTACGTCTGTAGCTACTGTAACTGGGTTGAGAACCAAATATTTAAAATTGTGTTGATGGATCGTAGTCTAGTAGTATCTTGTTTTATTGTTTTCCCATTATCTCTCTGTCCCTACCACTATGAATTGTTGTTTGCTGTGGTGACTGAGAACTGGATATTAATATTTGTGTAGATGGCACTGACATGTCTCCGACTTCATACTGAGATGGCTCTCCAAGCTTCTCGAGTGCTTGAATCCACAGACAATACATTCAAGGCAAAAGGCACTGATGTCTCAACTAATCTTTTGAAGGGGGAAATCAAGATAACCTACTCAAACATGGGATATCAAATTTGAAGCTCTGGTATAGTCATGCATGCATTCTAAAGCATTGCATCTAACTTCCCTTACTTCCCTTGTCCTTTTGTAATTGTGAGGCTGGCCGTGGCAGTAATTTTTGTAACTCGTTCATGTTCAGCAGTGGCTAATCAGTGTGTAGATAAATTGTATACTAGTTGTTAATTAATGAGATATCTTGAGGCCTAGGTGATTGTCATTGGTCAATTGGATGGGCCAGATTGTGGTGGAAAGAAATTGAATTGGAGGGTTTTTTGTAGGTAAAAGGGGGGGGGGGGGTACCTCTGGAATAGAATCTCCCTACAAGCAGGGGCTGAACAATCTAAATTAAGACAGGTGGCTCCCCCCCCCCCACCCTCCCTCCACAAAACAACCAAGCCCCGTCCCTCTAGCCATGGCTCATGGATCCATCTCTCTGGTGCCAACTTCTACTCTAGACACATTGGCATCCCATCGCTTGCATTGTTTATGTACTGTGGGTATAAATAAAAACATGTGCAATAACCCCAAGGGGCAGTGCAGTTGACAAGGGACGAGGCCTAAGGAAGCTGAAGGTCTTGCGTTTGACTCCGCCACCCGCCTGAAAGGAAACTCCGTGGTGAACATGGGGGCCCCAGTATTCCCGATTCGTGTGTTATGGGGTCATGCATGAACCCTGGGGGAATTAGTCGGCCAGGGGCAGGACACCTCTAGTTTCCCCCCCCCCCCCCCACTCCCAAAAAAAAAAAACATGTGCAATATGTTCATGTGAGAGGGGGGGGGGGTGTTGTCATTAATGCCCCTTCCCCTATTATCAGATTTCAAAGGGGGTTCTCTCTTTTGCCCGAAATTGCTCTCGGGCAGTGTACTCCGGTGTGCAGGTTCTAACACACCCTCCCACATCCCACTTGTGGACCCACAGTCTCTCTCAGTAAACACTTCCTTAGTGAACGATTTCATCACTCATCACCCACCCCTTCAGTGGTAGGGAATGACACTCTAGCATCATAGTGATCCCTCCTATGGACTAACCCATGTACTGTCAAATGGCAAATAATGAAGAGTTATCCTTCATTAGGCATAGTGATGCCTAGAAGAACCCTTAATATATATTGTAATCTACGTCGGTCCGTTAACCTTCATTTTATATCATGATTGGATTGATGTAAGTTTCCCTATTTCCTCTTGTTAATTGATGGTAATTAGGGTTTTAATCTTTATTGCTTAATTAAAATACGAAGTACGAAAAAGTGGTTTTATCAAGAGACCAGGGTTCCAAAAACGTTCCTTGAATAGTAATCTGTTTCATAAACAATCTCACGATAGGACCAGGTTTATATGGAGTAACTATGAACTTTCAACACCAATAAATATCCGGGCCCTAAACACAATTCTATGTAGCGACTCTACAATACTATCATGTTTCCAATTTGATAGGATACTTAAGCTTTCTGCATGTTTAACAAATTTATCATGTTTCCCATTGAGAGAACCAATGGGTTTTTGACCGAATGAAGGTTCGGGTTTCAATGGCACAGCCTCCACCTAGATTAGTGTCTAGAGCCTATACATAAAAACTATTGATTCCATTTTGAACCGATCCAACCAAGGGTTGGGTTCGTGTCAGGTTACACACATCCAAGCCAATGTTCCTCATCTAAACTCTTAGAAATCTCATTGGTCCTAAGGGAATTGGGGTAGTTATTAGTTAAGAATGAAAGTAGACTCCACCATGCAACCAAGATTAAAGATATAGTGGATTTCAACTATTGTTTTCATCGCATACTGTAGGGTCTTTGGAAGGGTTCAGGTAAGTTCTTTGGTCAACAATGACGAGATAAGACCAATGAACATTGTGCAAACCTTGGACTCAACGAATATGACACTTGATCATGCGTCCCTTTGTCTTATTGTGTTTGCCTCAATGCGAGCGAGGAATGATCCAAAGTTCGAAGTTTTTGACTCTGGATCACCCCTCCATCGGATCGTTCTGAAGCATTGAGACTGTTAACTTATATATAGAAGACTGCAGAGGGAAACAAGGTTTTGCTTATAACGACAATAGTAAAAGAGTGATGCCATGGTCTCAATTCGTCACCAAAGTATTTTATGGTTTAAAGAAGTTCAACAATGTGAAGTTTGGTTAAGTTAATCATGTATCAAATGCCAATTTCTTGCCAATGAGGGTAAACTGTTCAATCCAAATCGATACAGGGCCATCCGGATCAGTATTGGCCGAGACCAGTCCCGTAGTCGATTCCGATTCCTAAAACCCTGATCACTGGTTCCATATCCTCTGGAGCCTACTCTGCTTCTAAGCCTCTTCCGGCTGAGCATTTTATCATGTACAATGATGGAGCTTGGAATGCTAAAAGAGTAGGGGAGTGATTGTCAGAACCAATTCTGGTTCTTTTTTTGAGGCCGAGTGTTAAGGCTAGTGTGGGATTTTCTCTGCTGCTATCATGGAGAGGCTATCCGTGATGTAATTCTTTTGGCTAAGAGTCTTAATCTGCATTGTTCTGCCATTTCTCATGAACCTTTCATTGAGAACCTTCATGAATAACACTATTATAATAGCAATTATTCGTGTGTTCAAGTTTCTCCATTCTTCTTAAAGAGTTGTCATTGCCAAAACAACCAGGCCTCCTGTGTTATCTGGGTTCTGCATTAAAGCATTGGATTGATAGCCTCAAAGCTGCCTGTTCTTCCAATGGATTGATAACCGCAAATGCCTTTTCTAAACAAACAAGGAGGTCGTTTATTGCTTATTAGGTTACTGATATCACTTTGTCTATTTAAGTTCACAAAAGGGTTTTTCCCATTCCTCCAAGATTTGAGATTTGCCATAACCAAAATCAAGCAGGACCTGGTGTTTATAAGGCCTGCATTAAACACTAAAGCTTTTGTTCCTTGAGAAGATTGTGTGGAAATGTTGATTATTTGAATCTAATGGTGAGGTTGCCATGAAGTTTAAAATATAATACTTCTGGAAACAACCTCTTTGCGAAAACAAAGGTAAGGCTGCATACAATATGACCCTCCCCAGAACCCGCGGGAACCTCGTGCACTGGGTATACCCTTTTAAAGGGGAATATGAAAAAATGTAGCAGATTTTTCAAGGGAAAATGTCATTTAAAATGAAGCACATCAAAATAAAAGGGGAAATTAATACGAAAAATGAAACTAATTTCCGATTCTTCTTTTTCTTTCCTTTGAATTATACCAAAGGACAAGTGAGTTTGTCACATGGATACCTAGATGGGTTAGAGTGTGTGTGTGTGAGAGAGAGAGAGGATATAAACAACCAGAGAAAGTTTAGAACAGCTTGATCATGGTCATTTGAAGATGAGTATAAACCACCAAAGAAAAGAGGAATAAGCCATGAGGCATAAAGCTTAAGTTTCATGTTCATGGCCTCAAATTTTAAGTAAATACGAATTAATTAAAATGAAAACTACATGCAGAAAATTAAGAGACTAGATCGTATATTATGTTTAACATATCTACCAATTAGTAAACATTTTAACGCTCTACATATTTACTACCTTTATTATCGTGTCCGACATATCTAGCAATATAAGAACCATTTTAAGGTTTTACTTACAGATCAAGAGTTTATTCAATATGTGTTTCTCTGCGCGTGCAAAATAGAACTGTAGGACATTTAGAAGCACTAATAAGTATGACATCAGTAATGATCTTACTCTAAGCAAATAAAAGGGAAAAAATGTCTTCAGGCTCTAACCTGTGAAATGGAGTTCACACTTTGTGTAAGGTGCATGCTTCAAAGTCCAAATTCATATCTATATCAAATTTGATCTCCAGTTCTAAATTTCTTAATATGTTGTATATATCCACCGACTTTGGATGGGACTGATCTGCAACACGAAATTCATGTACATTTCCATTTATCTCCAGCCAGCTACAGCCAGGAGTCTTCTTCAAACCTCTATCTCTAAGCACAGCCCTCATCTCAGCAACCCCCTCCCATTTTCCTGCCGCAGCATATATGTTAGAGAGTAAAATATAGTTCCCAGCATTTCTAGGCTCCATAGCTATAAGCTTTTTGGCAGCAAACTCTGCCACTCTAGTTTCGGAATGCTTCTTACAGGCACTCAGTAATGGGCCCCAGACCCGTACATCTGGATCGATTGGCATTGTTCTTATAAGCTCTAAAGCTTCTTTGATATGCCCTGCACGCCCAAGAAGATCCACCATACAACCATAATGTTCTTGATTGGGCTGACAACCATAGGTCTCTGTCATCTCTTTGTAACATTCCCAACCCTCTTTCACAAAGCCTGAATTAACACAAGCAGTTAACAGCCCAAGAAAAGTTACTCGGTCTGGCCTTAGTTTCATATCTTTCATCTGTCTGTACAATTCAAAACATTGAGACCAATTCCCATGCTTAGAATATGCACTGATCATAGAGTTCCATGATACTATATCCCTGGAGTCAATTTTCTCTTCACTGAAAAGCTTTTGTGCCATCTCTATACACCCACATTTTGCGTAACTGATGAGAAATGCCGTAACCACAGAGACTACCAAGTTTAAACCATGTTTTATGGAGTACCCATGAAGGTACTGTAGAGTTTCTAATGCTCCTGCATTTACACATGCAGGTAAGATATTAATTACTGTAATTGAATCCACCTTGAATCCTTCGATTCTCATTTTGAAGAAGAAAGATAAAGCCTCATCATATTGACCATGGTTCACATATCCTTTGATCATTGAACTCCAGGAAATAATAGACTTGTTCAACAACAAATCAAAGATCTTCCTTGCAGATTCCACAATCTCACATTTACCATACATCTCAATCAATGAATTATGCACAGATACTTGATAATCCAAACCATTCCTAATCACATGGGCATGGGTCTGCTTACCCCACTGAAGGGATCTCATGTCTCCAATAGATGAAATAGCAGCAATAGCAGTGAACAAATCAGCTCTGATGCCTCGTGTTCCCATCTGAATAAGCAGTTTCAGGGCTTCCACTGGACACCCATTTCGAGAATAAGCCGAGATCATTAAGTTCCATACAACACAATCCTTTTCTGGCATTTTCTCAAACAATAACCTTGCAGTTTCCAAACTGCCTAATTTGGAATACATTGTTAGAAGTGCAGTATTCACGATTAAATCTCCTCCTAAATTGCTCAAAACAATCAATGCATGAACAAATCTTCCTGTTTCCAAAGAGTTCAAATCAACACTTGATCTCAAAAGATTAACTACAGTAACTGAATCAGGTTGAAGTCCTTCAAGTCGCATTCTCTCAAAAAGGAGAAAGCAGTTTTCAGTATCACCATTTTGAAAAGACCCATAAATCAAAGAATTCCAATAACTCAAGTCATTGACAGAGATTCTATCAAATTCTTGTGCATCCCCAGTTTCACCACAATTGCTGTACAAATCTACCAAGGAAATACTAACAGGAACATCTGAATTAAACCCCAATTTAACCACATGACCATGGACTTTCCTCCCATATTCAATATCTGACAGATGGAAACAAGATTTCACAACAAAAGGGTAAGTAAGTTCATCAGGGTACATGGAGTTCATAATCATTTCCTGGTAAAGAATAAGAGTTTTCTCATATTTCCCAAACTCACAAAGATTTCTGATGATCGTGTTGTAGAGAGAAGCATTGGGTGCTTTTATAGAATTGAAGACTTGTTGGGAGAGATCGAGATGGCCAATATTCGCATAGTTGTCAATCAGTTTGGAACTGAGGTGTGGGTTTTGATGTAGTCCATAAAGGATAAATCTGGCATGAATTTGCTGAAGGTATTCTATTTTGCTGCAGAAATCTAAAAGAGAAGACAAAGAGCTCACAGGTTGGGTTTGGGTGGTGGGAACTTGTCTGAATTTGGATGGGAGGCAGTCAAAGAGACATGTCAATTGCAGAGTGGGTCGCATGTTATAAACTACATAACATGTCAGAGATTATCGTACCAATTAGATGTTTATATTCCATCATCAGGGATACTAGAAGCACAAGATTGCATGTGCCCTGAGGTAATTCATTTGAGAGCTAAAAGTGGGGATACCTTCTTTCCTGTGATAATCCAATGTGATGCCAGAATTTGGGTGCTTTTTATTTAAAGAATTGAAACATCACTTCAGTCTACTAAAGTATAGAAATACCCAAACAAAGCATACAAGACAGAAAGTGGACTGTCCAATAGCTCCAGGATATCAAGATCTGCTGCCCAAAAAAATTACCCAGTTTGATGTCCATTTGTTTTGCACATTGAGGCCACTAGCAAAATTGGAGAATAGTATTTCCAAATGGCTGAGGCACACTTAAACACCCAGAACAGCAGACAGCAGCCTTGGTATTAATATGCCCGTCAAGGTTAATCAATTCCAGGAAGAAAACTTTGTAGACAAATATACGGAAGAGTTCTGACGCTCACGGTTCACATGAAATGTACACAGGGAGCTGATAGCATTAAATTCTCTGCATCTGCAAATTGTAACAACATTAAATGACAATTCTCATCCTCAATACAAGGCACATTTTTAACTTGTTGAATAGGGATTCACCAATATCTTAGTATCTTTAAAATAATAAAATATTAACTTCATTCCTACTTCTCACCAACTTTAAAGAGTACGTAAAGAGAAGAGAGATTAAAGAGGCCATAAACATTAAAAGAAAAATTGCTATTTTATTCATGGTATGGTAATTAAAGAAGAATAAAGCATTATCTTATTGCTACCTTCAAAAAAATTGTTAAAAAGATTAAAAGAGTGGGTTCAAACCAACCTAAGGAAACAGCACCGAACAAGCACAAACAGAATCCAGAAACATGAATAAGTCCTCTAAAATCATTCATCTATAAATTCTATCTTTACAGCTATTACCTAACAATCTATCAAGAGGTCCATGATGCTCAACTAGTGAGGAAATGCAAACACAACCACGCGCAAAAAATATAAATCAGATGAACTTTTATCATAGGAAAAAGAATAATAACTTCATTAATCTAGGCTGCCAAGAGCAACCAAACATAACAATGACTAGATTAAATCCCCATAGCACGACCTTACACCCAAACCCAGCATCTATACATCAAGAGAAAAACAAAACAAACTGCTTATAAATCATAATCAGATCACTCAGCCATATAGAATCAAGCTCAAGTGAATTCCTAAACTCCGGCAAGATATCAACAACATTAATGCCAGTAAAATCTCTCCTAACTATTCCCGAGTTAATCATCATCGTCCAACATATTTACAAATCTTCTTGTCTTCAGAAATTCTGTGATTCCTTTAAGTCAAACAACCCAGCAAATCCATAAGGTCCAGAGCACCTTATCTCTGACTCCAAAAGGAACAAGCACAGCCATGATAAGAAAATATTTTTTTCCTCACCAACTATCCCAACTGTTCCCACTCTCAGTTTTATTTCCTATTGAATCAGAATTTTGGGTTTATATTGCCACACTTAAAAAAAAAGAAAAAATACTGGCATGAGGGAACACCAAGGGAAGACCAAGCTCTGCCACTCCAGAATTCTCCAACAACCTCTCCCCGCAGCCCCGCCTATATTTAGCAAAGTTGTTGACTTCCCTCAGGTATGGCCTTCAAAGCAAGGCATCACTATTCACTATCCTCTCCTGTAAAAATTCACCCCACCAGAACAGCCTTCTCAGATAAACACTCATAACTCTCAGATGAAAAACTTCTCGGAAAAACAGCTCCCACAGTTCCAGAACCAGAAGCATTCAAAACCTGATCCACCTTCAGGAAAATTCACCCCTACTACACAATCTTGAACCAGTATCTATATTATTTAGATCAACGACACCGGTTACAAACTACAACTTGATCATCCACATCATCATTCTTCACCACATCAGAGCCTTTCTCTTCTCTCCCATTACTTCACCCCTACCTCTTCCATAGTTGTCACAGCGTCTAGCCGATCCAACGCATTGGAGGGGGCTTGGACGCAAGGCGACACCAACAAGGCAACCAACTTGGCGACACCTTGACAAGTACGATCTCTTCACCTACCCAAACCGTCATTACCCTCTCTCTTAAAGAGCTTTTACCTTGGGGCACTCTTGCCTGGTCTTTCTTGCTCAGCAGGCTCCAGCTCACCACCTTGATATAGAATTAAAGTTGAACAACTCCATTCATGTTCTAAGCTCTGCAAGGTCAGTATCAGAATGTTGTATCCTTGATCGGATCTGTGGCCTCGATAGATTCTCTGTCTCTCCTCCCTGCCATCTTCAGATTCTAAACTCCCATCCCCTCCCTGCAGAGATGATGCAATACCACCTCTGTCCTGATTCAAATCCTGCAGCTCCTCCAGTTCCCTCTCAAACTTGGTATTTGGGTTTTGACAGTGAGATTATTTTAATTTTGATTTAAGCTATCGGTCTGCTTTCATCAATGGCATTTCCTTTTGGATATGGGTTATGTCGGAGCTCATCTTGTTCGTGCCTCTGCCTATCCTCCTTTGAATTTGATTATAAAATCTCATCCTAGGAAACAACTCCCCAAGTTCCCCCTCCCTTTTATGGTTCACAGTCAATATAGTTTACCCTTTAATTAAAAGCTCTACAATCCTCAATTGTTAGTGGTGAAATCTTCTAGTGACCGTTCCAAGAACTGTCCAACCAGTTAACAAGAACTCTACTTGCTAACCTCTGCCATTTGAACTATTCTCGCAAACCTTTTTACATACAACAAGTTTGCATTTTTGTACAAACTAAGGTTATCACTACAGAACATTGAAAGAGAAGATGAAAGAGAAAAAAAAGAGAACCAAGTAAGAAATAAAAATGCTCCCTTCTTGATAGGAAAAGAATAAAAGTGCAAATTGCATTTTTTGCAGACAATATATAAACACGCACAATAGAAAGCCAAATTGAGATATGAGAGATTGGAACCTGATGTATAGAAGATCAGCTTCAAGATTGTGGTGGACTTCGCCACAACATGGTGCTTGCCTTCATTTCGTCCTGCTGGGTTTTAGGCTTTCAGAAAATCAACCGCCAATTTGAAGAGAGTGCAGAGAGAGAGAGAGAGAGTGCGTGTGTGTGTGTGTTTTTGGTTAATGAAGAAACCTTTGAACCTGCCCGGGCAGGTTTACGGTTCAGGCCCAAGGGAAAACCGGGGTTACACGAAGCCTCCCCCACCCCGTGTTGGCGTGTGACTGTGTAACTCTTCATTCGTGGGGACTGGGGAGTGGGGACTCAAACCTGGGACCCCGTGTGTGTGTGATGACTATAATGCCCAGAGAACTAATCTACCAATTGGGCTGGCATCAAGTAATTTTTGTATTATGAGGCCTTCAATTGGTAAAATTTACATACCCTTATAAAATTAGGGTGCAAGTTTAGCCATGTGGGCCCGAACGTGCCCTGAGCCTGGACAGGGTCCGTGGTGAGATACCTGGCCTTGAGGGCGGGTCAAGGCTAGAATATTCTGATCGTGAATCAGGATCGGGTTAGGTCAAGGTTGAGGCCCCAGGTTGAGCCCGGCCCCACCCAGCTCGACCCTGTTTTAAGTTATACCATAAAATATATATCCATATATCATATATATTATAAACTTTAAATATCACATATATTTTGTAATATAATATATTATGGCCAAATGTTCTCTATGCCAGTGGCGCAAGTTGCGCCTAGACACATGGGGGGTGGGTGAAATGACCATCATGCCCCCTTAAATACCCAGCCCATGTGTTTGGGCGCTGGCTGCTCCGCAGCATAGAGAACATCAGCCCATATATTATATATGAGGGTTAAGTACGCATACCCCATAATGCACCCAATATTCCTTATACCCCCCTAAGCTTCTGATAAGTCCACGTACCACCCCTCAATATTCCACGTACCACCCCTACTTTACCCCCCTAATGCCATTTAAGTCCACAACAGGTACAAAATGCCTAAAGATGACCAAATTACCCTTTCTTCTATCTTTTGTAAAATTTGAAAAGACCTAATTGCCCTGACCTATATGCTAAAATTTGAAAAGACCAAAATGCCCTCATCTTCTCCAAATCATCATCTTCTTTTACATACCCACCACCACCACCCACCACCCACCATTAACACGATCACCATCCCACCGTGAAGCCCCACCAGTAGTAGGCCCTTGTTATACACCACCACCACCATCATTCCCAGAGAAACGGAAGGAGTCTAGGAGGTTGAGCATTTTCCCAAGCCAGTCCATAACTATACCCTCCAGCTCAATCGCCGCCGGTGAAGACAACCAATTGAATCCCACGACATTGAATCCGGTGCTAAGCATTTCACCGAGAAAGCCTGCGACACTAGCAGTTATAGGGAAGTAAGCAAAGTAGTTAGGGCTTTGCCAGTGTGTAATGCCTGGGATGATATGAGTCTCTGTTGGGTAATTGTATTACAATTCCTTACAAATAATTGAAACAACTCGAATTGCACTACAATAGATTAAGCAGTAGAAACTAGGCTTGACCTTTGGTTGAAATGAGAAGACCAAAGCTTGGATTTGATGTAGAACCACACCCGCAACAACTTGAACAAGCTTGAGGTTGAGTCACACTTGTGGTGTTGTCTTTAAGGTAATTGATGCCTCCTACTGCCAAGGAGTGTTCTGCACCACTACTCCAAGATAAAACAACCTCCAACTAGAAGATGAAGCAGTCCTTCTAGTCCCTTGAAGGAGCCAAGAGCTTCAACACAGCAACCCTTTAACACACTTAGAAGAAAAGAGAGAGAGAGAATAATACTCTTAGTGATTGCTAAGTATGGGCATGAACATGTATCCAAAGATATATCTTACAAAGCAATTGGTTGGGTTTATATAGGCCCAAGACCAATCCTTGCACTCCCTTGGAATTCCCAAGAATAACCATCCACTTATGACCAAATTGAAGAATAAGATTTATGGACATGAATATGGACATGAATTGGAGGTTAATTCTAAATTCATGGTCATTCCCTACTAAGGGTCATGAATGACCTTAAAATTCATTCATTCTCCACTAAGACCATAAAATGCCTTAAAACCCCATAAATGGTCATTCTCCACTAAGGACCATAAAGGCCTTAATACTCCCATAAAGGGAGAGAGATCACCTATGGCCATGAATTGAGAAATCAATCTCATTCAATATCCTTGATCCACCTTCCCACTCATGATAGTGACTATGAATAGACTTTAGGGTACCCATAGAATGTTACAACCTTTGGAATTACTTCTTTGATCACGTGGGTCCCACACCATAACAAAGTAATCAAAATATTTTGAAACTTAAAATAAAATAAAATATATTTTAAATCTAACAGTCTCTACATCTTTGAGGATTGTTTGGATTGGTTCTGGGTCATTAGGGGCTGAGTGTAGAATACATTTTTGGAGATAACCTGGTTCGACTTGACTACGGACGGGATACTTCTCGATGTCACGGTAGTAGTCGGCAAGGAAATCGATGATGAGGTGACCTTGCTTCCTAAACTCCTCAGGGTCTTTTTTTTTTTGGTAAACTAACTCCTCAGGGTCAAGAGGATTTTTAATAAGAGTGACTACTTCAGTGTTGTTTTCTAGGGCATCGACAAGGCTATTCATTTTGGAGAAAAGAAAGAAGATAATGGTGAGGGTTCACTATGGTGGGTAGTTTCTCGATAATCAGAGGTGGTGGTTGGTTGCTGGAGAGAGAGAGAGAGAGAGATGGATTCGTCAGGAAAGAGAGGAGATGAAGGATGAGGAGAAGTGTTTGTATGTATGTAGCTCTGTGGGTTTTGTATGTTTCAGGAATAAGAAAGGGGGTTTTACTGTTGCTGTTGCTGCTGCTGCTGATGATACTGATACTACCGTTGACAGGGCTTCACGGTGGGATGGTGATGGTGTTAATGGTGGGTGGTGGTGGTGAAGAAGATGAGGGCCTTTTGGTCTTTTCAAATTTTAGCAAATAGGTCTGGGCAATTAGGTCTTTTCAAATTTTAGAAAAGATAGAAGAAAGGGTAATTTGGTCATCTTTAGGCATTTTATACCTGTTATGGACTTAAATGGCATTAGGGGGGTAAAGCAGAGGTGATACGTGAAATATTGAGGGGTGGTACGTGGATTTATCAGAAGCTTAGGGGGGTACGAGGAATATTGGGTGCATTACAGGGGGTATGTGTACTTATCCCTATATATGAAGATAATAAATAAAATATATTTTATTATAGTGTTATTTTATGTAAAATTGATAATTTTCTCCATGACCCAGCCCAACTCAGTCATGTCCATGCATCTCTACCTTCCCACACTCCATGGTCAAGGCCAATCAAGGTCAGCCTGGTCCAACCCTGAGGGCGGGTCAAGGTCAGGCCAGGCCTGGGCCCAGCTAAGGGAACTCAGGGTTGGGCTCGGGTTCTAAAAAGCCCGGCTCAACCTAACCTGTTGCAGCCCTAGTGCATGTTGTCTTAACTAGGTGAAAGGAAAATTTGTAACTTTCTATTGATTCTCTGTCTTATTACCAAAAATAAAAATCCGATTATTTTTATTTTATTTTATTTTTATTCGGAATGTGTTTTAGGACCACAATCTATTCTAAGCAAATATACCAAACCAAGCCTAAGTTAAACAAAGTTTTTCAAAATAATTTTAAAACAAATTTGTCATTATGTCATTCTCAAGAATTATTTTGGCTTACACACTTTTGAATGAAGCTGCAATGACAAGATTTTACTTTGTTAGAATATAGGTTTTTTTTTTTTTAATTACCGAAAAAAAAGAATATAATTCTTTGCCCCAGATTAGAATATAGGTTGTCTTTATTCTAAGATTTGTGATGATTTCATTGTCGTTCTCTCAGTTAAGTTTACTCTTGATTTTACCTTCAAATGCTTTTTACTATTTTTAGGGATTCTAAAATTTTTTGCTAGGCTTGTTTTCTGCCCCAGGGGCTTTGGTAATTTTTATCATATTTAATTGTGAACTTTCTATGTTTATATTGTCATGTTTTCATCATAGGAATTAGGGTTTTCATCTTCTCGTTTTATTCCTTCATGATTTTCCTTTCACCTCCTATGTATTCAAGTTAGGATTTGCCTTAGAGCTAGGGTTTGAGTTTTCATTGCATGGTTTATCCCATATGTTTTGCATTTTGTATTCTAAATTTGCAGCCAAACGCTCCAGGTATATGTTTCTTATCCTTTTTTTATTTTTAAATTCTAATTACTATCATTTGTTTTGTAGCCCAATGCTCCGGGCATGTGGTTTTTAAACCTAGCTTTTGCTTTTCATTTTATTCGATTTATATAGGTTCATGTATTATATTTCATTTTGTATAGTCAAGTATTAGGAAGATCGATTTAACCATGCACACTAGGGTGTCTAACACCTTCCCTGGATCATAACATTGACCAATATTCAGACCGATGGTTCGACCAATTCCTCATAGGGGGTCATGGAATCATTCTTTTGTTTTGTAGGTCCTAGGTCAGTATGCCTTCTCACACCCTCTATTGTTTTTTGTTTTTGTTTTGTTTTATTTGGTTTTTTTTTTTGGTTTTTTTTTTCCTAGTGCTTACAAACAAGTTTTCCCTTCACCATAACCTCCCCACCTAACCGAGGGAAAGCGAGATTCAATCCCAAGATTCGGCAACAATTGGTCAAGGTCATTAACAATGTACTAAGCTAATAATTTCTCTTTATTAAATTGTAGAAAAAATCTATCGTCATACCAAAGTTGGCCAAAAAAAATTGAGATCTTATTTTTTTGTCCTTCTATTATAATACATTTCTTCTTTCTAATTTTAACTAGAGTAAAATATTGTCACTTAATATAAGGGTAAAGCCTTATTTACTATTTCAGAATCTGCTTGAATTACAAGTAGGATGGAGATTTACGCTAGTGAAGCTTAAACAGGGAAGTTTAAGGGGAAATGTTTTCTGCACCGGGGGGGGGGGGGGGGGGGACACATGGGGGTGGGTGAAATGATCGGCACACGCCCCCTGAATGGCCAAAATGATTGTCCCATCCCACCCCATGTGTCTGGGTGCAGCCTGTGCCTTATGCGCTCCCGGGCAAAGACATCGCCCCAAAGATTAATTATGAATAGCTCTTGTCATTGTTCTGTTACAAACATTTTGCTTGCATTTCGATAATTTTAGGTAAGTAAACTCCTATTAAGTGTTTGATGATAATCTTCTTCTCTGTGCCGCAGCACAGGTTGCCCCCAGGCACATGGATGTGTGAGCAATGACCATCCTGCCCCCTACACAGGATGCCCATGTGCCTGGGCGCAACTTGCACTGCGGCACAAAGAACATTCTCCCTTTTTTTTTTTTTTTTTTCTTTCTTTTTATTACATTCAGGGATAACTAAAAGAGGATAAAAAACCAAAAAAGAGAGGGATAATAGGGAGAAAAAGAGGGAGAGATGGAGAAAAAGTAGTAACACTTCACTTTTGGAGACAACCTCCTCCCTTTCTCTCTCTTACGATCCTTTTGTATTTTGTTTTGTTCATTAATGAATAGTTTGTCTAAAAAAAAAATTAATTCACCACTCTTTTGTTGTAATTTAATTACTTGAATGAGTTATAATGACATAGAAAAAGCTTTGTAAATAATGGGCTATAGTCAATGTGAATTAAGGAATAAGGTTGCATCCATATTAGAGCTCCCCTATCTAATACTCTAATAGGCCACTCAAGTTGGTCATATAACCTTGAATTCCAGAGGCTGATTAACATTGAATATAATTATTTCTACACAAATGCGTATGTTCAGCACATTACACTCACCATACATATATAACATTGAAATGGATTCACTTTAAAAAAAAAAGTTGGGAAATTTGGACTGGGATGAGGAAATGCTTTACAAGGTGTTTTATAGTCTTGTATCTCTGTATCCTTGAGTTCTGAGGAGACATGAATGCGATGATTGTGCAATCAAAATGTAATTAATGACCATGATTCAACTCCATGGATACGATACCCTAGGTGGTGAAGGACCATTCAATCTCTAGTCTGCTTAGTGTTATCACTCATGCATCAAGGCTTACTGCTGGATCTAGTTCAGCCTCTGCATCTGTCTCACCGTCTATCATTCCTGTCTCTACTTCTGCTTCCACTTCCACTTCTGAATGTCCTGCCTCCTGACCCACCTCTGTGTCAGCGCTCTGCTTCTGATTCTCATCAGGTGTTGGATCCCCACTCTCTGAAATGTTGATGACTGTGGCCTCGGTTTCCATTTGTGTCACTGAGTCCTCAAGATCAGCATTCACTCCATTGTCAATTTCCGTCGCAGTAGTACTCATCTTGTTAAGACCAACACAAAAAAGTAAATATTACATAAGGAATCCTCAACCCTTTTAAGAACTTAATATTAGGAATCTTTTAACTCAACCCAACCAAAAGGAAGAATCATATCCAACATCATTCAAAAAGTAAAGCAATTCCTCTTAAACCTGTCATCAAGGGGAAAATGAAAATCCTAGGACAAGACTTACACCAACATCAATGAGTTGGGCCACTATATCAATGAATTTAACTAAAACTCAAACTGGAATATCCTAACCCTTGAGACTGAGTATTCCCAGACCATTCATCAAAGTTCCCCATTATCCATCCACATCCTAGATCTCAACCGAATGGTAAGTATTACCCCCCCCCCCTTTTTTTAATCTTAATTTTGAAGAAAGAGATGTTCTATTCATTGATGCAAAACAGGTAAGAGCTTTAATCATAGGGAGACAAAGGTAGAAGGAAATAACCATGGGGATAAGGGAAGCTTAACAAAGAAAGAAGGCAACGAAAGAAAAGGGAAAAAAAAAGAAAAAGTAGAGGGGAATCAAAATGCCATGGAGGGTGTGCTGCTGAGTAAGGTCCAACCACTACTTGTTCGGGGTGGCAATATTTTGTACTTCCCGTTCAACAGTGTCCATTGTGGATTTTGCAAAGTAAGGATGAGGTTGGGTTAGACAATTAGTTTGTATTAAACTAAAAGACAGGAAAGTCATTCCAATATAATGGTGGCTATGAAGAGAATTATGTAAATACCATGAGAATAAAAAGGAAAATAGACTTGGCTCTCCTCCTTGCCAATATTTTCTCAATATCAACTGTCAACCTTCTGTCAGATTACAGGAACATATAGTCCCCCTCTCCCCTCCACAAAAAAAAATATCCTCCTTTTCCTTATATGGCTCAGAGAAGTTAAAGGATGATAGTTTCCCAGGAAAGGGAAGTCTTCATAATGTAATTTGAGAAGAAATTTTCTTCCCTACCTAAGGATACAAGGAGAAAATTTCTTTTATCTGTTTCAATCCAACAGTGGGCTACTCATTAGTTGTTGTCTGCATTAACTGGACACATATAAAGGAGCAATACCAATGTCCAAGACTCATTTTGAAGTACAAAATGCTGTACCTGGGTTGTATCTTCCCAAATCTAGGTACTATAGCTGAATGTTCATTATGATTATAAAATGTCCTCCTGCATCAGATGGGACTTGATTGAGAACAGACTTCACCCAGTCATTGAGCAAGCAGTTAGGAAACCAGTGAGGCTATCATATACGGTAGCATAGATAGATTAACAACCTCGGGAGAAAATATAGCTTTCACCACTATCACCAAGTAATATAGTCTACCAAGTTCACAGCAGTTTGTCCTTCCACAACTGAAATGGTATAATCAGTAGTTAAAGAGTGCTATGCCCTGCCAAAAATACCTGGTTCTCTTCTGTTTGCTGAGTAGTACCTTTTGCTTCTCCCTTCTTAGCTCGTTTAGACCTCTCACTAGGCTTAGCATGATATTTGGAGCAGACTTCTGGTGGCAGAAGTTCCGGAGGCACAACCCCTTCGATACCATATTCTGTAAACTGCAGCGATGTGCATGTCAGTATCCCTAATGATGAAATAGATCATATTTTAAAAATGCATGTGACAAAATAAATCATACTCTGGAGAATCCTTCCAAGTCTTGTCGAGCAGTAAATCGGAGGCCTTTCCAGCAATGGACCTGTATCTTGACAAACCACAATCCAATTTAAATTGCATGAATGGAATCTGTGATGTATTATGAACAAATACTAAGTAAGAGAACTGAGTTAATGCAAACTATTAAGCATAACACTGATTTGAATGAATTCAATTAGCATGACAACCAAAACAAAGTCCCTTTGAATAAACGTATAAACAGAGAATTTACAACAGCACTGAAGCATTTTGAATAGTTTGATTCAAATAACAAAGTTACATCCATAATCTAATTGTATGGTTTCAGTTGACCAACATTTGTCACTTCCAAGCTTTATGATCCACAAATTATAAAAAGTTTTCTTCTGTGTTCAGACTGGAGGTAAACAGGAAAAAAAACAAGCATTTTGATCAGGGATAGTAGTCAATGGAGATCCCTGATAAGATTCAATACCATTAACTGAAACCATTGATTGCCATAATTATTCGACGTGCCTACAACCACCTATCAATGGTCTAGTTTAAGGGATTATATCATTCAATCATTTCCCCAGGGTGAAATTTGAGATCAAAGTCAACTCAATCAGGTAATCATCCTGCCCTGTAATGCGACAGTGCTTCTCAATTTGTTCCCCCTGACCAGTGTGAATTCAAGGCAAAACTACTATTCCTCCTCTACCTCCTGATACTCCTGCAACTACAAGTACTAATACAACTAACAGCAATAGTTAATAGCACCTGAATGGATCCATCTCCAGCCTAATAAATCTTGGGATCATTAAATGATCAACGGGTTTCACCCTCATTATGTGGCACAAAAAATGCAATATTACTGAGAGACAAAAATCTGCTATACTAGAGTGGACCAAAATTTTCTGTCCTTGATTACTGCACTCAGCCAAGATATTAAAATTGCAAAAGGCAAAAGTTTAACTACCCGGTTGTTTTTATGATGATAATCGGCTTCTATTCCAGCTGATACATCCATCTGTAATATTAGGAGACCAAAATCCCAGTTGAGATAACTGATAATATAAGAGCATCAAGAAAAAAGGAAGGGGAGGGGTTTAAAAAACTTCTGCATACTTGGAAAAGATAAATTTAATATGACATTATCAACTTCACGAAGGATGAGATGGTGCTCACATCATCGGCTAAAGGTTTCCAATACTCCATTATGGAAGGGGTACGGACACGTTGTGGATCAGTCAAAGCATTCTGAACTCCAAAAAACAGAAAAGCATAAGCACTAGGGGAAAATGTCTAAAAATTGCAGAAGAATCTGTCATTATGTGATGCAGCTTCATATATAAAAGAGGGGAAACTTTTCCGAGACAATCACAGCCAAAATTCTATAACAAACATATTAAGCAATACAGAACGATCAGCAGATAAAAATTTTAATCTCCAATGACTGGTCAACAGATAAATGATTGGCTGGACCAGTGTTACAGAGATGCAACATCGTACAAAATCTAGTAATCCACAACATCATAACAATTCAGAAACCAAGCGGGTTTCATGTACAAAGGAGAACTGCAATACAGTTCATAACATGAAAGTATTGCAATTATCCATCAACCACTGAAACAGTAGAAGTGCACATGCCAGAAGATTTCTCTCACAAAGGAGATGCATCTTGTAACTTGCTAGAATCCAAAAGTACCAGAACCAAGAGTGATGGGAAGAGAGGACATGAAGAAGAGGAGAGGGGGACAGTCTAGACAATCAATCGAACTGATCAGTCCCGTCTCACAACCCTTTATTTATATATGAATCCAAAGTACAACCAAAGATTCCTAATTCTACTAGGAATCACAGAAACAAAATTAGAAACATACTAGGAAACCAACTAAGACTAGGACTAACACACACCTAATTATAATAATAAAGTGAGACACCTAGGAATCGATTAGAATAAGGAATATTCTAATTGAGATACTCTCTAACCCTAGGAGCTCGATATACATATACTTCAACATATCTTATGGGCTGTCTCTTGGTGTGATGGTACAAGATTGGACTGCCAGCTTGAAGGCGCAGCTTCAAGCCTGAGGACAGCCATTTTGTGTAAAAAAACAAAGCCTTTGGTTTGGAGTGACTTCAGTCCATGCTTCCCAGGACCTTTCAAAGGGTTATGGCTTTTAAATAAGAGAACAATCCTCTTTCCCAACTTCACTTGATTTCTACCCACTATCCAATCTCCCTCTCCCCCCCCCAAACAGGTGGATGAGCAATCAAAAAAAAGAGGAAAAAGGAAAAACCTTCAAAGGGAGATGAGCTCCCATGTACCAAAAAGCCCAATCATTGTTCTCATGGTGCTGAGGCAAGGCACTGGCCAAGCACCTAGGTGCCTTGTTAACTAGGCAGGCTTGGCATACTAGGTATCCCTTTAACACATAGTTATCAAGACGTTGCCTAGGCGTCTGGGCTCCATGGTCGCCCTGGGCATCTTTATTTTAGACCCACTCCAACGCCATGGTCGCCTTCCCACCTTGATAACTATGCTTTAAAATATAGGGGGAGTACCTTAATTAATTCAATGTTTCCATTACAATGATTTTCATTGGAGGGTATATAATTTTGATTGTATGCTCTCATACAGATTATAATATCTTATTTATACATTAAATAAATACACTTTTGTTTGTCTTCTCCCTTCATCCACGAACCTGAGGTCCCAAAAGCAGTCCCTCTCCTCTCCCTCACCTCTGCAACTCGTGAAGTTCATCAAAGGTCCGATGAGCAAATAACAGGTTTGTCTCTACCTGTTTTGCTCTCCTCTCTTCTTCTTCTTCTCTGGTAGTGGCGGTGACGATGGTTGCAGCTGCTGCTTCTGCTGCCCCTGGTTCATCATCTTCTTCTCCTCCAGCAGTGGTGGTGGTGACGGCGGTTGCTGCTGCTACTTCTGATTCCTCCTCTTCTTCTCTGGCAGTGGTGGTGATGGTGGTTGCTGTTGCTGACACTTCGTCTTCTTCTTTTCAACTTCTCTAGAGCAGAAGAAACAGTGGCTGCTGTTGCTATCATGTCTGGAGTCCGGATCTTCCAATTTTTATTTTTGAATCCACCAGATATCCCACTTTTCTATTCAGCTTCATTGAGCATTCTGCACCTTCTGTATATCTTCAATTGGTTTGTTTGCCTCCCTGACAACATCAATTTACCATGTGACATTTTGTTTCTCCCCTCTTCCTTATCAGAGACAATGTGGCCAATTTCTGGGTCAACATAGTCTATGAAACCAACCTGGGGTACATATTATAACGATTAGTCTCAACCAAGATAGCTGAACCCACCCCCTCCCCAACCACCAACCATTTTTTTTATCCTTACCATCCAACCATAGTGGACTGTGTTCTTCTTTCCCTCACCATATACAATTGTTAAATTGCTAAGTGTAAGGGCTAATCTTCTCATTGCAGATATAAATATGATAATCTTCTCTCTGATCAGTGATAGCATGATAATAATTCTTGCAAGCATATGATCCAGATAATCATTATTTATCTGTTTCACAATGTTAAGTACTGCATCAAGTATTCACTGACATATACCCTAAACTAAATTTACTGCCTACAAATAACAGGAAAGCATATACAGTTTATGAAGCATACAGGATTCTGATCTGCCCATTTCCACAATTGAGAGAGTTCTTTATTTCCCAGTCTCCACCTTGGCCTCCTACAGAGAAGAAGAACATGCAGTTCAGAAGTAAATCCAGTTGGAAGCAGATAAAAAGATATAATAATGCTTTATACAACATAGTACAAGATCTTGTAAAAATTTCGGTTTCGTGAAGCCTCAAGAAGAGACGGTAGGAGATACAGGATTTGTGCAATATCTTGGTCAAGATCTCGGGTTATATCTCGATCTCGAGTCAAACCAGACCAAACCAAGGCTATAAAAAGGCACTGTCTCGGGGAGATTTCGACCTCAACTCGAAATCTCGCCTCTCTCGCTTTCTGTGAAGAAAAAACACCTCCAAGTGAGGCGTTTGGTGCTTCTGGAGAATCAAGATTGAAGCTTCAACATTAAGAGAGGGAGCTGCATTGCATCTCAAGAACAGTTTTAGGTAAAACAATACCTAAATGGTAGGATTTGTCACGAGCTTGATTCGACAACAACAACAACATGGTCATTTTGATGATCTAGCCCGACACTCGTTCAGTACTAGCTACTCTCAAATGGTTGGACTTGTTACACATTTACACTTGTATTTTTTTAATCTGTCTCTTCCCAAGTTTTTAACAATTATTAACAAACAAGTGCCGGACAGCTTGATAATATTCATAATCAACCCCTCCCTCACGGACAAGGTTATTTACCTCCCCTCCCTAAAGGGATTTTTACCTCTAACTCTGCTTGGGACTTTGTTAGACCCCACGCCCCCTGTCCCCTGGTACAATATTGTCTGGTTCAAAGGCTGTATTCCCAGCCATAGCTTTAATGTTTGGAGAACCCCAAACCTTTGCCTCCCTACCCAATTTTTTCTCCTCCACCACCACATCCCTATTTCCCCCCTCCTGTGTTCTTTGCTGGAATGGTAATGAAGTTGTGGACCACCTTTTTCTCTCCTGCCCCGTAGCCCTCTTTATTTGGAAGAAAGCTTTACATTCCATTGGCCCTGTAGTAGTAGATCTCTTCCCTTAGCTAGGGAATGGCTTTGGTTGGTTAGGATTTTTTTAGGTAGTACAATCTGTGACACCACCGGCAAGCTTGTGTCTGGGGCTGCTATATCACACATTTGGTTTAGCGGAATCTCTGAAGTGGACCTCCAAATCTTGTTCTATTGACATGATTTGGAAAGCCATCTTCTCCGATGTTAGTTCCAAGCTTCACATGCTTATCTATAGATCGCTTATTGATAACCCAAGGAATAGGCATATTGCTGTATCCTGGGATTTAGATGATTGTCTCTTTTGTCCTCATAACTTGCCTTCTTAGGGCTTGAGGCTTGTATAGTTCCCCCCCACTCTTTTCCTATGTATTCTCCTCCCCCCCCCTCTATCCCCCTATTTTGGGTTTTTGGTAATGATAATTTAGTCACCAAAAAAAATTATAGTGCCCAATGCTTAAATGGTTTATGGTTTGATTTTTTTAATTCCTAATGCTTAGTTAAGTTGTTTTCAACCTCTACTTTAATTATATGTGTTCTAAATACTGTGTGGAATAGCCTATGTGAAACCCACCTCTAATTTGAACTTTTTCAAACTTGTGTGATTACAGGTTCTGGGTCTGTGTCTATGCTTGCCTCTATGTTGTGGGCTACATCAGTGGTGGATTCGGAGCAATCCATTGACACACCTATGGAGGATTCTGAGGAGCTAGTACAGCTAGCTATCCTTGAGTCTGAGAATCCTACCGGGTCCCAGCATATTAGCTTCATATGCCAAACATGCTGGATCGAGCATATGTAGAACCTCACCATCTCTTAGGCCAGTTTCTAGGTAAGGATCCCATTCTATAAGTATATATATTGTATTTTTGCTTAATTAATGTACTAGGGGCAGAATAGTAATTTTTACCTAGTAGGACCCACACCCTTTGTAGATCTGGGCTGCTTATGTGCCAACATACCCAGACCCACCTTCATGGCCTATAAAGGCTTAAGTTATAACTTAAAAACTTGAATTAAGTAGTTAATTAAATTTAGAAACAGATTTGAAAACTACATTTTTTTAAACTAATTCTAATCAAAACATAACAAACACACCTTAGCAGAATTTGGCTATATAAGAAACAATTAGTTTAGAATTCATTTTACACCTAAGCAAGAAATCGTTTTCAGCCTTGGGAGCTCTAGAGAAGAAGGAGAAAATAGGAGGAAAAGAGAAGAAAGAAGAGAAGAGAGGACTAGACCCTAGAGTACTTGAACTTGGAGCATAAATTGGGGCTGCCATCATCAACTGTATTCTCAAATCAGGTAGATTACCTAACCCTCAATCTGTTTTTCCAAAATTCCACTCTTCTCCTAAAATTATGGGTGAACTCTTGACCCATACCAGCCCTAGTATAAGAAACCCTAAATCCTAACCTAATTAAACCAATCAACTTGTCTAGGGCATCACCCAACCCGTTAGAATCCTAATTCTTTTAATCTTATACATATCTGCCCAATTAATTACAAAACTCAGAAATCCTCTTAATTCTTTCTAGGGTTTCAACCCTTGCATGGATGATACATGCAATTGGGTCATTCTAGACCCAAGACTATACCCTAGTATAGCCCTAAACCAATTTGGGGAAATAACCCCTATACATAAAAAGATTCATGAGTTTTGGATCTGAAACCGCCACTGTTTGGCCAACCGGATTTAGCCAGCTCTGAATCCGGTTCTACCCACAGACTTAGTTTTGGTTCTTGTGCACTTTGGGCTTTTACTCAGGGCTATGTTAGACCTAATAATTGTTGTATATTGGTTATATAGGCAATAATAACATCAAATGGTGGGATAGTTTGTGTGTATTGGAGCTTCAATTGGCTAGGATAATTCTCCAATACAGGTAAGGGAAACTTTTCTTTGGGAGTGTTTCTTCTTTAATTACTGTTTATGCGGGCTGTCATTGACATTCATCATCATAGTAGTATTTAATCATGTAATTTTGTAGCTTTTATTTTGCATTAGATGAATGCATATTATAGGTGTCGTTTCATATTGCATTTGCATACTTTTACTATGATCTATTTTGATGTGTTAAGAAATGATGTTGGGATTGCTTAATTACTATCTACTGCTACTTCTATGACATCATGATTAGAAATGCATATGGTTAGGCTATCATAAACCCAATGTTACAACCCTTGCCAACATGGGTGAGGTGTTGGATAACCTATGGCATGTCTGAAGGGTTAATACAGGAATGCCATTCACTGTCCCAGGTCTGATGAGTACATACCGGAATGGGAACAACAGTAGGGTTATCACTGGGGGTTCGTCGGGGTCTGATGTGTTCATTCCAGAATTGGCGGGTCCCCACCATAGTAGAGTGGTATTCTTGGGAAGACCAATGAGTTCATTCCGTGACTGAGAACCTACTATAGTAGCATTTATACCTTATGAGACCTAGAATTGATGCTAGTAGCATTCTTAGATTTAGGACATACATCATGGACTATGTGCACATGTTTGTATGTTTCCCTTGCTGGGCTCAGTGGAGGTCACCCCTGTGGTGCATCTTCTTTTTCAGATAGTGCTGCTGGTTTTGAGAAACCAGATGATGTAGTTGTTACTACTTCAGACTTTCACACCGATGAGGGCCGTACAATGCAGGAGTTTGAAGTTCATGAGGCTTTTTGTGGATGCGATGCATGCACGTTCACTTGATGGGGCATGATGGAGCAGGGTATTCCTTTTGTGTTTATAAATTACTTTTGTGAAGTATAATATATAGATACTGCTGCACTTTTGTCTTGTGGTGCCTTGTGAAAACTATACAATGTAACACAAAGTTTCAGTTAATATAAATATTTAGTTATCACATGATCTCTTTACAATTGTCATTATTATTACTGCTTATTCTCTTCTGCTGCGGTGATTTACTGTGTTTTATGAACTGTGAATAAGAGTACTGCACCTATTGATCCTGGAGGGTTGATTGGATGACAGTTGGCATCAAGTCACACCTTGCCCGGGGTGTGACAGCCTAGGGTAGAGCTCACCTACGCCATAGACTACCAGCCTAGGGTTTGAAGTCTAAGTACCCTTTTGGGTTTGAATTTGTAAAACTAATGTTTCCATTGTGTTTAGAAGGCCTAAAATAGGGTGGATGTAAAGTTTCAAGACCTATCTTGGCTATATGGCTGCCGAAATCCACCACCGAGTCAAGACAGGAAAAAATACACCAACTCGCCGAGATCTCGGCAGAACTCGGTTTCGTGGCCTGGTGAAACCATGGGCGAAACCGAGACCTAAAACCTTGTTATACAATGCAATTGGACTTCAATAACGTTATTATACAAAGGACTAAAGGAGACTTTAAAAAACAAGGACAAACAAAAATTTAAGCAAGAAATTGGATACCACACACTGGTTGGAGTTGTCAATAGCAGAGGTCATATAATGAAGATTCATCCAAGTCTAATCAGACATTGAAAAAAAGCAAACAGGTGGACCAGGATAAGCTGCAAGCCTCCAAAATTCCTCTAATTACACAGACTTACCGAAAAAAGGTTTCATAAAAATCAATTGTGGACCACAAAATCACCAACAACAGCAGATGAACCAACATAGGGATAATGATTCATGTGCCTAACCAGCTATATATAAATGCTACAAGTGTGGAAAATCTAGCGTCCGAGTAATTGGTGTCCACACCATGCACTGAACATCATTGAACGTTAGATGGGAAATAACCCATTCAAGATGGTCACTAACTTATCAATCTATATTATTCTCCCATCATTTCAGATGGTTACACGTCTATCTTTATTTCTTTTATGCTGTAGGATAGAAAAACCCAGTTTAGTAATGCTAGTCTGCAGTTAGTTCAGTCCGTAATGAGTCCTTTGATTATTGTTGTAGATTTAGTAAAAGATACCCCTGATTTTATTGTATGTTTGGGGCATTTGGGTCTTCGAGTAGGGTCAATAGGGCTTATAAATATGCTGTTAAACACTGTAAACAGAAGTTTCTAAACAGAAAACCTAGATCTTTGAATATTCAGTGGCATAGTTTAACTAATTCATACCCTAATTCACACACTGACCCTCAATTTCATCAATCCATCTTGTATGCGTTGCTTGTTGCATCGTTTTTCTTTTCTTGCAAAGAATAAACCTTTAATTCAAAACTCCTGTTTTCTAGAGCAAACCATAGTGGATTGCTTTCAAATTTTAGCCACACATTCACCTTAGGTTCTATCTAACTGTCTTGACTATTTGAGTAGAACCTCAAGTCCTCTCTAAGAGCAGAAATGATCCCTTTGCATAGGCACTAACTCTGACATAAAAAATGACTCGAGAGTCGATATAGCAACAAATCAACCAAACAATGGCTTACCGTTTTTTCACTCCATCTTGACCTGTTCTCTTTTCTGCTAATTGCTTTTCAAATGGTGGGCAACCATCACGTTTCCACCAAACCTAAAAATACAAAAGATCAAAAAATAAATTCAGCTACCATTTTCCATTTTCCAATTTCCAAAATAATGCACGTTCAAAGGAACAACTAAAATAAGAGAACATAACAGGTATCAGAAATGAAGAATCCTCACCCAATTCTTTTCTCTTTCCAGTATATGCTCAATGCAGTGAAGAAACTCTTTCCCTTTAGGTGGAATCACCTCAAGAAGCTTCTTCACCCGTTCTTCACAAGATTTAATTTCTTCTTTCTGAAATCAGTAACTAAGATCCAGTTACACAAAATTGAACAGACACTTCAGTCAATATCACGAACACTAAGGTCAACAAACCAGCATATCAATCAGTGCATACAGTTGTATAAAGTAAGATAAATTAATAACAGTTCTCTATTTCTTTTTATTGAATTATTTATCCACCCATGTCACCCTTTGGATAGTTCGCCGTGTTAGAGCTCCTGTATGATATTCATATTGTTTCCTTTTTTTCCTACAAGGTCGGCCTTTTAGCGGAAGCAGTTCCAACGTAGTATCAGAGCAGGCAGGGGTCACGGTATCGAGTCCCCCTGGGAGCGGGCAGGTGTTGAATTATTTATCCACCCGTGTCCCCCTTTGGTTAGTCCGCAGTGTTAGAGCTCCTGTATGATATACATATTGTTTCCTCCCTTTCCTACAAGGTCGGCCTTTTAGAGGAAGCGGTTCCAACACTTTCTAAAGCCAAAAAAATACTAAAAGTTCAAAAAGTATATAAGACTATACATTTTGCACCAACAATATCTTTTAACGACATATGAAAGAGAATGCACATCCCTCCAACAGAATCAAGAAGAGCCAAGAATAGAGGCTCCTGAAAAGTCCAGCAACCCATTAATATCATGAGAAATGCAGCAAGTATGAGTCACATACTCTGTATGAAGAACTGACTGGATACTAGGAATTTATCTTAATTTCAAAGTTTCCAGTCAAATTTCCAAAATACTTTCAATTTTTTAAAGACTATTTAATTGAAATCAACAAGATTTATAAAGAATTTACGGAAACATTCAAAACATGATCGAAATTGTAACTACAATTTAAAACCCCTTGGGATTGGGAAAGAATAGGTCAACCGGGTCTCTGTTCCAAAAAATAAAAAGTCTTAGAAATAGAAGCTCATTGAGACAACAACAACCATAAATCTTTACAGTAAAATCATGTAAATAAATCAGTAGTGCAGGCAATTGCAAAGACAGCTGCAAAGAATCACTTGAAAATTTTCCTAAATCAGTTGCAAGATTACTCAGAACACACACAAACACAGAGAGAGAGAAGTGCAAGATGTTCAGTAGGAAGTGAAGACCATTTTCACTTAATGTTGGACTAGCAACAACAGGAATCTACTATATAGAAGAATTCTATTAATATAGTAAACTGGCTTCTAATAGAATACTAGATGCAAACATAATCAAACATGACAGAATATTACACACTTGAAAAAGAAAATAGTTGCTATTTATATACACTGACCATGCTTTCTGACGGTCCATCCTTATCATTCTTCCCTGGGGCCTAAAAATAGGAAGATACAATTCCATCATCTATCAAAATAAAGACATTGAATGCATCAAAAGTATTAAAAGCAAGCCCATAAACCAACAACAAACATCAAGATTGCAATTTTTATTTTTCAGTGGAGAAATTAAGAACAAAGGATACTGTACATAGGGCGTACCCAATGCTCGAGGCTCCCGCCATTGCAGGGTCTGGGGAGGGTCATAATGTATGCAGCCTTACCCCTGCTTTCGTAAAGAGGCTGTTTCCAGATTTGAACCTGTGACCTCTTGGTCACAATGGAGCAACCTTACTGTTGCACCAAGGCCCACCCTCAACGAAGGATATTGTACACATTATATAAAATAATCCCAGGTATAATGCATCCACCAAGCAGACATAAATTCTAATCGAATATACTTTTGGGAAAAATTCAAAACTTAGACATAAACATCACAGATTATTTAAAACCACTCCTTTGAATAGATTCTAATTACAAAACAAGCATGCAGTTGAATATCAGAATATTCGGCTTGTCACTAGAGGACAGAGGCCCACTTTATTTATAGATTGAAATCAAAATACAGATAGGTATGCTAGGTGGAGATGACTCAGTTCCACCTTAGCATACATAAGATACATCGAACCTGGACAATATATCGAACCTAGACACCCATTGACCCTCCCCCTCAAGTTGGAGCATATACATCTCGCATGCCCAACTTGCATACAAGAGGTTGAAACACTTTACAATGGAGGCCTTATGTAAATATATCAGCTAACTGATTTGCTGTATTGACAAAAGGGATACAAATGGTGCCTTGTTCCAGGTTTTCTTTGATGAAGTGTCAGTCAATCTCGATGTGTTTGGTTCTGTCATGCTGAACAGGATTATGAGCTATGCTGATTGCAGCTTTTTATCACAATATAGACGCATAGGCTCTAAACCTGTTATGCCCAAATCACCAAGTAACACCTTGAGCCACACTAGTTCACAGACTCCATATGCCATTGCTCGGTACCCGGCCTTTGCACTGGATCTGGACACAACTGATTGTTTCTTACTTCTCCATGTAACAAAGTTCCCTCCAAGGAAAGTACAGTAACTGGAAGTAAAATGTAGATCATCAATAGAACCAGTCCAGTCAGCATCTGTACAAAATTCCAACTGAAGATTGCTATTATTGGAGAATAAGAGACCTTTTCTAGGGGCTGATCTCACATATCTCAAGATTATGTAAACTGCCTCGAGATGTGTAGTATGTGGGTCATGTAAGAATTGGCTGACAATTCCTACTGCATAGGTTATATCTGGCCAAGTGTGGGAGAGGTATATCAGCTTGCCAACTAATCTCTAATAGCCTTCCTTGTCAACCGGATCACCACCTTTGTTGCTAAAATGAAGACTCTGCTGGCTTACATCCCAACATTCCAGTTTCACTGAGAAGATCTAGAACATATTTCCTCTGAGAAATAAAGATGCCCCTGTTGGAGTGAGCAACCTCAATTCCTAGGAAATATCGGATAGGTCCCAAATTCCTATGCTAATTGAGTCTTGATCTTGGTGATCTCTTCCTCATCACTTCCAGACACAACAATATCATCAACTTATACAATAAGAGCTGTAACCTTGCCATCTCCATACTTGCTGAACAAAGCGTGATCTGCCTGGCTTGTTTGTAACCAAATTTTAGCAAGGCCTTCAAAAAACATCCAAACCAGGCTCATGGAGATCGTTTGAGACCATAGACGGATTTCTTCAATCGGAAAACCTTCCCTACTGTAGAGGAGGTTTCGAACCCAAGAGGTATGTCATATATACTTCTTCCAAATCCCCGTTTAGGAAAGCATTCTTGACATCCAACTGTTGGAGGTTTCAACCCAAATTGGCAGCACACGACAGTAAGGCACGAACTGGATTCATTTTGGCAATATGAGCAAAGATATCCTGGTAGTCAATACCATAAGTTTGTGTGAAGCCTTAAGCAACCAACCTCGCTTTGTACTATTCAATGGTTCCATCAGCCTTATGCTTTACAGTGTATACCCACTTACATCCCACTAGCTTCTTCCCGTAAGAACGTGGACCAAGTTCCCAAGTTCCATTTTTCTTCAGAGCCTGCACTTCCTCTAGCATAGCAGCCTTCCACTTGGGATCAGTCATAGAATCTTTCCATCCCTGCAGGGTAGAAATAGAAGATATGGAGGAAACCAAATGCTCGATAGGAAGGGGACAAGGACTCATAAGAAATAAAGTTAGATATAGAATGTTGGGTGTATGCTCTTACTCTTTCCGAATAGCAATGGGAACATCAAGGTCAGATGGTGAAGAAGAATTACCTGACTGAGGTGAAGGTGGAAGCTCTGGCTGAGGTGAGGATGGTGGATCTAGATCAGGGGTGCCGTTGAACATGGTAGGTCGAGCATGGCCTGCTTTTTACACCTAGAATAACTGATGGGATGCTTTGTCTGAGTGTTACCTGTGTATTGTTCTCGACTTAAGGAACAGGTGGTCTCTATCCCTGCGTACAACGTCAATAATGGATCCTGAAAGAACCTCTGGCAATATACTGAGATGCTCCCCCTCAAGAGGTGACTGATAGTAAGGTTCAGTTTCATGGAAAGTATCATCCATGGTAACAAAGAGATGGAAGGAGGAGGTGATAACATCTATAGCCTTTTTGAGGGCCGGAGTAGCCAAGGAATGTGCACTTGAAGGCCCTGAGATCAAGCTTGGATCAGGTAGGGGAGGAGTTGTGGAGGCCAAGGAAGGGTCATGGAGAAGACTGACAAGGGTTTTAAAGTTCAGGACACTGGATGGAACCCTATTAATGAGAAAGGCTACAATGAGGACAGCATCAGGCCAATAGAACGTCGGAACATTCATGGTAAAGAGTAGAGAATGGGTAACATCAAGAAAATGACGATTTTTTCCGTTCGGGAATATCATTTTGTTCCGGAGTTCGAACACAGGATGTTTGAAAAATGATGCCTAGTTCATCAAGATAGTGTTGAAAATGTTGATCAACTTATTCGGTACCATTATTACTATAAAGGACTTGGACTTGGGCATTGAACCAAGTCTGAATCATTGTTTGAAAGGACCTAAAACAAGCAAAGGCTTCCGATTTATTACATAGAAGATAGACCCAAGTGAGATGGGTACAGTTATCAATAAAGGAAATATAGTACTCATAGCCATCTCTAAAGACAATACGAGAAAGTGTTCAAGGATGACCCATCGACCCGTGACCCGTGACCCAGACCCGGATACATTAAGGTGTCCAGGTTCATTTTGCACATGTTGCACATGTAATTTGGCTAGGATTTTATTTCCTTTATTGTAATGATCTCTAATTATAAATAAAGTGGTGGCCTCTATCTTCTTGACAAGCCAATCTATTCTCTCCTATTCTCTCTTCTAAACTTGGTACCAAAGCGAACCCTCTTTTTTGTTTTTTCTTTTTTTTACAAAAAGGGTACTCGCTGCCACCGTCACCACCACCGCCGCCGAGGCTTCAGCCTCTTGTTTTAGCATGGTTGACTGGACATGTGATCATGCATGTCGCACCATGCTAACCATCCCTGACCACCAACCACCACTATCAACCATTGCCTCCGCCATGGTATTTTTCGTCGCTGCCACCCCTACGGCCTATGTCGTCCTCATATAGGGCCCATTTTTTGCGCCACTCTTGTCTGCCAGCACCTGCTGGTTTGCCGCCAGCCTTGGTGGCCCACTTTTCTGGTACCGCCAACAACCGTCGGACCCTCTAGAGGTTACCCCTGCTATCGCCGCCACTTGCTAGCCCTCCCAAGGCTTTGTTTGCCTTCGCCAAAGACTCTCAGGAACTCCAGGGGCCCTCTTTGCTATCGCTGGACCTTCCAAGGTCCTCCCCTACCTGCGTCTTCCCTACCAGGCCCTTCGTTTGCCTCTGCTGATGTCTCTCAGCTCTCTACAGGCCTCGCCAACCTTGTCGGTGCCTTGCTGGACCTCTATTGGTTCTCCCTGTCTGCTCTAGGCACCTTGTTGGTCCTCCCAGCCGCTGCTACACCGACTGCCCAACAATATTTTTTTTATTGCTGACTTCTTCGCTTGCTGCCTTGGTGATTATTGGCCTCTCTACAGCCTTCTTTTGTGTCGCTGCTGCTTCTCCCTTCTTATGAGTTCTATCTCCTTCAACTATAATGTTTTTTGGTTGGTTTTAATGGGGGATTCTATCACATCTATAGCTACGGGGAGCGGTGATCTGAGTCACCTTGTTGTTCTTCAACATCATACTCTACAACCCAGCCCACTAAGTTGAATGGATTGAATTACTTAGCATGGTCTCGCGCCTACCTCCTTACCATTCATGGTAATCATTTTCTGGGCTATATTAATGGTGATAACCCTATGCCCACCAACTCTCTGGCCAAGGACAATTGGTTAGCTAATGACGCCTTGATCATGTCATTCTTGTTGAACTCCATGGAATCCTCCGTTAGTTCCACATTTGTCCTTCTCAACTCAGCTAAGAAGTTATGGGATGCTGCGAAGAATACTTATGGTCAAGCCAGCAATTATGCCCAAATTTATGAAATTCGTCGTCAAGCTCAGGAAACTAAACAAAAGGATCTCTTTGTGTTTGCCTATTATTCTGCCTTGACGACTTTATACCAACAATTGGACTTCCATCACCCTATTAACCAGCCCTATTGATGCTGCCACATTTGCGAAGGAACGTGAAATGGAACGAGTCTATGTTTTCCTCATTGGTCTTAATCCAGAGTATGATCAGATAAGGATTCAAGTTCTCAATAGAAGTACCTTTCCAACTCTACTTGAAGCTTATAATATGATTCAGCATGAGGATCACCGTCGAACTGTCATGATGCCTCCCACGGCACCTCCTCGGTCTGCTCTTGTGACTACACCACAAATGTCTTTACCTGCGGATAGTGCTGGTTCGGTCAGTAAAGCCGGTTCTACTCATTCTCCAGTTCAATGTGACTATTGTGACCGCCCTCATCATACTAGGGAGACTTGCTGGAAATTACATGGCCATCCCAAAGGGGGCAGAAAAGGCGGGAAAGCTGGATTTGCTCGTCCTCTGGATCAAGCACACTTGACTGAAACTTCTGAGGCTACTAGTACTTCACCTATGTTTGCAGAACAACTTTTGACTCAGCTCCAACGTATGATGATCCAACTTGGCTCTTCCTCTTCTAGCAGCTTCCTCTCCATCCCCTGCTTCACATTTAATCCAGTCAGGTATTTTTCTTATGTCTTCCCATACTGATTCTTCGTGGCTACTTGATTATGGAGCCTTGGATCATATGACCAGCTCCTCGGACCTGTTTCCTCTTATACCCCTTGTTCGGGCAAAGATAAGGTCCAGGTCGTTGATGGTTTACTTTCTGCTATTTCTAATAAAGGGTCCATCTCCTACACTCCTAGTAATTCTTTATCTTCTGTCTTGTATGTTCCGAATCTCTGTGCCATCTTGCTTTCCATTCACCATCTTACTACCGATCTTAATTGTTCTGTTCACTTCTTTTCTTTTCATTGTGTTTTTCAGAACCTAGCGACAGGGGCAACGATTGGATATGGTAGAGTGCGAGATGGTCTTTACTACTTGGAACCAGGTCTTACTACTGTTCCCTCCCCGATTTCAGCTCATATTACCCATGAAGAAAGTGCTCTCTGACAGCTCCATCACTGGTCGTCGTCTCGGTCACCCCTCCTTTTATATTCTATGTTGCTTGTTTCCTTCTTTAGTCAAACAATGTAACTTGGATCACTTTAATTGTGATATCTATGAACTCCCTAAGCACACTCGGCCCTCATATTTTTCTAGTGATAATAAAAGTTTGATTCCTTTCTCTATTATTCACTCTAACTTATGGGGGTCCTTCTCAGATAGTTGCTCGGAGTGGGTTTCGATGGTTTATCACTTCTATTGATAACTGTACTCGATTAACCTGGGTCTATCTTCTTCGGTCCAAATCCGAAGCCTTCTCCATTTTTCAGTCTTTTCACAGAATGATCCAAACTCAGTTCAGCCCAGGTTAAAGTTCTCCGCAGTGATAATGGGACGGAATACAATGATGGTTCTTTTCTTCAGTATCTTTTTTTTTTTTTTTTTTTGGTGAATAAAAAAAATCCATTACCAAAGAGAGAGAACTACAGCAGCCCCCTTAGGGAGCAAAAGAGGAAACAGAAAAGAACCAAAGCCTCAAACAGGGGAGGCTTGGAAAGAGGTGGAGGAGAGGCCCCAGGAGATAACAATAAGCCTATTCTTTGGGGTGTCATTACAAATAGATGGAGGAGCCGAAGAGAGCCTAGCTTTGATTTCAAAGGAAATATGTAAAATCCGCAATAAATTTAAATTTTTGGAACTTGTGTGATTTCAGGTTCCAGTTCCGTGTCGATGCTTGCTTCGATGCTATGGGCTGCATCTGTCGAGGTCTTAGATCAATCCCCCGACACACCTATGGAGGATTCCAGGGAGTCTTCTTCTCAACTTGCCCTTCAGCCCCTTCTGGAGTCAAAGAACCCTAGTGGGGTCCCGCATCTAAGCCACCTGTGTCAAATCTGATACCTGGAGGGCATGCAGAACCTTTCCCTTAACTAAACTCATTGTAAGTATGAAGTTACATGTATTTTATTATGTATAGTATGACCAATTAGAGTTATAGGGGTATTTTGGTCATTTTATCTCTGTGGGACCCACATCCCCAGTGGGAAATACTGTTTCCTACCATTACCCGAACCCGGATATTCCCTGATGTTATATGACATCATCCTATGGTTAGAATAAGGTAATAGGTACGAAATTCTGCCTAGAATCAGATTTGAGAACTAGTTTTAGAAACTGTTTTTGGCCTTAGCAACCAAACAGCCTTTAGTTGCAAATCTATATAAATAGAACCCCTTACCTAAATTCACTATTCACTAATCTTAAGGAGACAAAAAAATCGTTCCAGCCCTTAGAAGCTTAGAGAAGAAAGAAGAAGAAGAGAGAAAAGAGAGAGAGAGAAAAGGGAAATAGGAGATCTCCATGGAAGCTTGAACTTAGCACTGGTTTGGGGAGCTTGAGAACCTTCATTTGGGACCTTGGAGCTTAGGAGCAGGGCTGCAACTGCTGTACCTACTGCTATACTTTGGTAGGCTCTAATCCCTCTCCTTCCCATCTTCTTCTTCCCAATTTCTTAGTCCTAACCATGCCTAACCCCATTTCAGCCATTAAGCTTGCAAACCAAGCTTTGATAATACAAGTTTGTTAAATTAAACACTGTTTTGAACCCAAATTTGGTTCAGGAATGGCTGGAACATGAAAGCAGCCCTTAAAGACCCTAACCCTTAGCTGAATTGACCAAAAATTTGAACCTAAAATTGCCAATTTGGGATTAAATGTTCAAAATCCCAAATTGATATTAAACCTTTGAAATTAAACTATTAATTAGACTGACCCACCTTAGGACAGCCTTAAAACACTGAATTTGGGGCTTGCATGTTAAGATCTGCCCCTTAACAGCAAAATCCCCAATTTTGGGACTTGAACCGGATGCAAAACTAGGGTTTGAACCGGTCGTCCGGTTCAGCCAAAAATAGACCAAAATACCCTTGACCCCTTGGATTGACCCCTGGCTGTATTCTGACCCCAAAACTTGGTGATTTTCTACTGTTTAGGGACTGTTTCAGCCTGTTCTTCGCTGATCTTGTCTGTGTTGCTGGGATCTTTGGAGGGTAGTTGTTAAAACCTGATCTACAGATTCAAGTAAGGGAATTTTGTCTTTTTTTATGTGTGTTTATTACTTAATTGTTATTTATTCTGTGTGCCATGTCATGTTTCATTAACAATACACTGTTCATGTAGTTTGTTAGCTTGTTTTTCCTTTGCACTAGTTTGCATGTGATTCTAGGCTGCATTGGCATCTTGCATTTGCATTGATATTTATTATTACTGTTCAATTGATGAAAGTGAAGTACTGTTTATTCTTACAACTCAGCTATTTATACATGTTTCTTCATGCATAGAATGCACTAGGCTAGGCTGTTATATCATAACCCAATACTACGCCCCTTATCAACAGGGGGTGAGGTGTTGGACAACCCGTGGTACAGTCGAAGGGTATGCCGGGGTACCATTCACTGTCCCATGTTAGCGTGTGTGCTCCGCTGTGGGAACAAACAGTAGGGTTGGTCATTGGGGGTCTGTTGGGTTGGCTGCCTAGTGATATGCTTTCCTGGCGGGTCCTCACCATGGTAGAATGGTTTCGCTCGGGTGACCAACGTCTGGTTATGTGTTTCCGGGACCGAGGTTAGCATCTACCATAGTAGTACTTAAACCTCATGAGACTTAGTATCTATGATAGGAGCATGCTAAACTAGAACACGCATCATGTTTATTGTGTTTGTTTTGCATGCATTCCCTTATTGGGCTCAGTCGAGAGCTTACCCCCATGGATCCTTATTATTTTTACAAATGAGGCTACTATCGCTGCTGCTTGTATTTCTGTGGGGACTCCTTCTGTTCAGGATTCTCCTGTTGACCCTAGAGTTGATACTTCTGTTCTGGTGGAGCACGATGCTTCGTGCTCTTGTGACGATTGCGCGTTCTCCTGATCTCTCAGACTGATCAGGCTTCTTCTACCCTTTTTTTTGTTATATCACTTTTGTAGTACCTATTGTATATAATCTCTTTGAGTTAGTGTTACATCTTTTGTTAACCGGTATTGTAACCCTACTGTACATGAATGTTCATATATAAATATAAACTGTTATCACTAGTTTCCCTTAATTATTGTCTTACGTCTTATTAAATTGCTTCCGCTGTACTTTAATTCAGTACATTGTGAATGAAACTGCGAATAGAGCATTGCATTGTGATCTTGGTTGGATGTCTGGGACATCCTGTCACACTTGGCCTTTAACACCGGGCCGGGGTGTGACAAAAAAGAATCCCAAATCTGCTGATGAGACCAAGATTTGGAGGTCCATTTCCTAAGGTTTCGCTCCATCTAGATGTGGTTGATGACTGCACAAAAAGCTAACTTTCCAACTATGTCGCAGATAGAAGATCTGGCAAAAGTCATATCGATCCAAAGCCACTCTCTGCTAAAGGGAAGAATTCTTCGACTTCTAGGCCAACAATTAGCTAAGACTCCCTCCCAAATACCCAAGGAGAAAGGATAAGCAAAGAAAAGGTGCTCAGTATCTTCCTCATTGTTCCAGCAAAGGTAGCATGAAGGGGAGATAGAAATCCGGCGATGGCGAAGAAAGAACTGTGTTGAAGACACCGGAGAGAGCTTTCCAAGCCGCGTGCAGCCGAGAGGGGATGCGATGCTTGAACCGATGTCTCCAGGGGACCAGAGGGCTCTTGCGAATATGATCCTAGGCGCTTTAGCACTAAAGGAACCCGTCGAGGAAAGCGACCAAATAACACAATCTCCTCTCCCAGAGGGGCTTCTAGAGATGGAAGGCAGAGCGGACCAAATGTTGATAATGGTCTAGTAGAGGGAAGGAGTCGTGATCCAACCAATGGGGTCTAGGATAGCAGCAATCTAAGAGTGTCTGGGAAGGCCCGATCTGTAGATGATTCTGGGGCTAACCAGGTGGAGAAGGATGCCTATAGGGTGCCAATAATCCAACCAGAGGGAAGTAGAGGTGTCATCTCCAATGCGAGAACAAATAGCTCCCTCGACTAGGCAGCGAGCATCTAAGATCTTGTGCCAGACCCAAGAAGCATCAGGAGTCGGAGAGACAATCCATAAGGAATCATGCTGAAGGTGCCTCGAGTAGATCCAATCAACCCAAATACTTCTCTTCTTCTTCAGTATCTTGATTCCCATGGAATTCTCTCTCAAACTTTCTGTGTTCGCACACCTGAGCAAAATGGTATCCCTGAACGAAAGAACTGCCATCTTCTGGAGGTTACTCGCTCTCTAATGTTCACTACTCAGGTTCCTAAGTATTTTTGGGGTGGTGTTATGCTTACCGCTACCTTTCTTATTAATAGGGTTCCTTCTGCTACCCTTGAAAAGTCAGCTAGCTTCTTGATCCCACCATTGCTTCTCATCATCCTCCTCGTATTTTTGGGTGTGTTTGATTTGCCCACAGTTGTTCCCCTTCTCGGTCAAAACTTGGCCCAAGGGCTTTCAAGTGCATCTTCCTTGGGTATTCTGCTTCTTAGAAAGGTTATAAGTGTTGTCATCCTCCCTCTAAGTTTTTTTTTGTTACAATAGACGTGACTTTTCATGAGGATGAACCTTATTACCAATCTTCTCTTTAGGGGGAGAGACTAGAAGAAGAGAATCCTTTGTCTCCTTTGTCTCCTTTTGTCATTGATACTATTCATCTTCAGGGGGAGCAAGATCCTCAGGGGGACCTCACTGATGAGATTAATGCTAAAAAAAGGATTTCATCACCTACTCCAAACATAAGAAAAGGACTATCGCAAACATACCATGTTCATCTATGCCTCCCGAGCAGGTTCTACCAATCTAAGCAACTGGTAATGAATCTCCTCTTAATCCTGATGATCGCCTAATTGCTCTTAGAAAAGGAGTGAGGGCTTGCACAATTGCACCAAACACCCTATTTCCAACTTTGTATCTTATGAGTCATTATCCCCCTCCTACCGTGCCTTTGTTTCTTCTCTGTCTTCTATACTTGTTCCACAGGGTTGGAAGGAAGCCATCACAGACCCAAAATGGAAGAATGCCATGGTAGAAGAAATGCAAACCTTGAAGATAAATGACATTTGGGAACTCGTGCCTTGTCCTAATGGAAAGGTTGTTGGATGCATGTGGGTATTCACAATAAAGCAAAATGTAGATGGAGTCATTGCCCGTTATAAGGCCAGACTGGTTGCCAAAAGAATTCACTCAAACCTATGGCATTGATTACCAGGAAAATTTTGCCTCAGTAGCAAAAATAAACTTTGTTCGAGCCTTGTTAACTTGTGCAGCAAACATGGGATGGGACCTTCAGCAGTTGGATGTGAAGAATGCCTTCCTCAACAGTAGTTTAAAAGAAAAGTCAACATGGTTATTCCTCTCGGCTTTGAATCGTCAGCTACAAAATTACTCTATGGATTGAAACAGTCTCCACATACCTAGTTTGGCAGATTTCAGAAGGCTATGCTGAAGTTTGGCTTCAAACAAAGTAATGCAGACCATACCCTATTTGTCAAGCACAAAACTGGCAAAGTCACTGCACTTATTGTTTATGTAGATGATATAGTAATAACTGGAGATGATCAGGAAGAAATCTCCCTTTTAAAGATTTGGTTGGCAACCGAATTCGAAACTAAGGACCTAGGGCACCTCAAGTATTTTTGGGAATTGAAGTAGCTAGATCCACCAGAGGAATCTTCATTTCCCAAAGGAAGTATGTTCTAGACCTTCTTGAAGAGACTGGGATGCTCGGTTTCAAGTCTGCAGATTCTCCTATTGAAGTTAACCACCAACTCAACAGCACTGGAGGTAACTCCATAGAAAAAGAGCGATATCAAAGTCTCGTCGGCAAAATGATATATTTGCCTCACAACAGGCCAGACATTGCCTATGTCGTAGGAGTCATCTGTTGTTTCTTCATGATCCGAAGACCATACATATTGAGGCAGTTTACAGAATTCTTCGATATTTAAAGTCAACTCCTGGAAAGAGTATTATATTCTCAAATAATGGGAATCTGAAGATAGAAACCTTTACTGATGTTGACTGGGCTGGCCCCATTGATGACCGAAAATCCACTTCAGGCTATTACACATTCCTTAGAGGGAATTTGGTAATTTCATAGTTGTCAAGGCAACGCCTAGGCGACGCCTTGGCATCCAGGCGCCTTGCTCTCGCCTTGAATTCTGGTGTCGCCTTGATTTTTAGCCCCCTCGAACGCCTTGGTTCGCCTAGTTGCCTTAACAACTATGGGTAATTTGGAGGAGCAAGAAGCAATATGTGGTTTCCAAGTCCAGTGCTGAAGCAGAATACAGGGCTATGGCACAAGGGATTTGTGAACTTATTTGGCGGAAGAAACTTCTCTAGGATTTGGGAGTTGCATCGGAAGGACCTATGAGACTCTACTGTGATAATAAATCTGCAATCAGTATAGCTCATAACCTTATTCAGCATGATAGGACAAAACATGTTGAAATTGACTGACACTTCATCAAGGAGAAGATTGAAGAAGGTCTGATTTGCACTCCATTTGTTACAACTAAGAACCAACTTGACAATGTTTTCACTAAAGGCTTAATGGTCAAATCCTTCCATCTGATTGTCTCCATGTTGGGCATGCGGGATATCTATGCACCAACTTGAGGGGAAGTGTTGAAGGATGACCCATCGACCCGTGACCCGGATACATTAAAGTGTCCAAGTTCATTTTGCACATGTTGCATATGTGATTTGGCTAGGATTTTATTTCCTTTATTGTAATGATCTCTAATTATAAATAAAGTGGTGGCCTCTGTCTTCTTGACAAGCCAATTTATTCTTTCCTATTCTCTCTTCCCAATTGAAAGCCCCCAAACATCACAGTGAATAACAAAAAAAGGAACATCACTATTATTAAAACTTAGGGAATAAGAGGATCTTGTATGTTTAGCCAATTCACAGATGTCACAATGAAAGATATAGAAATTACAATCCTTTATTAAAGAAGGAAACATTAACTATAAGTACGAAATGAAGGGTGACCAAGACGCTGGTGCCAACGATGAACCTCTTGAAGAGTATTGTCAACACAAAGGGTGTGAGCAGAAAGTGGAGTCAACTGAGGAGGACCCGTATCCAAGTAGTATAGCCTATTACGCACCCTACCGTATCCAACCATTGCCCCCATTGCTAGATCCTGAAAAAATAGTGGGTAGAATAGAACAAGACACAACAATTAAGATCTATGGCAAGACGGTAAATAAAAAGCAAATTGGCACACAAGTTAGGTATGTGTAAAACAGAGGGTAAGGATGTATTAGGTGAGACAATGAAACTTTAACCAGAGATAGAGGATAAAGGTCCATCAGCAACACAAACCTCATCCTTAACCAACGTGGGATGATAAGAGCAGAGCAAGTCAGAGGAACTAGTCATGTGATCTAAGGTCCCATTATCAAAGAGCCATGAAGGACTAGAACCAGAGGAAACATGTAAAATACCTGAATGGGCCAGATTAGAGGCAGAGGAAGGCAGAGGTGCAGAAGGAGAGGTCCCCAGTTGAGACATCATGCGTTGTAATGCTAGGAGCTGATCCAAAGAGAAGGGTACTGTAGAGGCAAATGCAGGAGCAGGGAGTCCAGTCTGGGATGCATCAGAATACTCAGTAAGATGTGCCTGGTATCGATTGTAACCCTGTTTCCCACCATGCCCCCTACCCTTGGGGCGACCATGGAGCTTCCAACACGTCTCTCGAGTGTGCCGAGGTTTGCCATAGTAATCACATTTGACTGGTTTCTCTGGTACTGGTAGGGGCCTTAGGAGCAGTAGGCTCCCCAGTGGAAGGAGCAGAAACCAAAGCCGAGCGAGAGGGCACAACGATGCTACCATCGTGATAAACTGGCCTCTGGCTCTCTTCCTGGCCATGCAACATTCTATCCTGCCTACGGCTGGTCCATAACCTTGCAAGGACCGACAATAGCATGGATCCCCCATCTCTACAAGTCGATGTCATCATTGTCCCCAAAGCTTTGCCAGCTACTAACCATACCAATCTCTTCCCCTCCTATGCCAATTGATGTCGACGCCCTGAGTTGTCGTTTCCATTAGGACACTACCGCTAGCTTTTCGTTGCAACATCTTGCGAAAAAATTCTGTTGTACTCCATTGTCAATCATGCCTTTAACCCTCTCTACTCCCCAAAGACAAAATCGATGTAATAATATCTTTATCACTCCCCTACCCCCCATTTAACACTCCCTCCTCCTGCCCTTAGGGCGGGGCCCACACCTTATTCACTAACCTATCTCACAATATTTCTTGCCAGCCCACAACTCCTTCTGGCCCTCTTTCTAGGTCGAGCCCTTCCCACCCAACTCATCATTCATCTAGGACATCTAAGTCTCGTTAGGCCCATCAGCGGAACACAAGATTGGACCACCTTAACCCATCCTCTCAACCTCTCAACCCATCTAAGTCTTCTTAGGCCCATCAGCTGAACACAGGATTGGACCACCTTAATCCATCCTCTCAACCTCTCAACCCATTACACCAATCCCCCTGGGCTGAGCCACCTCAATAGCCATCACCCTAATACCCCCACCTCTCCCCATCACTTGACCATAGGTCCGGACTCTCCCTTGACCCACTTGACTTCCCCCTCGCTTTGGCCCTCTAATGTTGTTGGGCATGTTTCCTATCAAGACCCTTCTTTATCTCTCCTAGGAGTCTCCCAAAGTTCATATTAGGCCCAACTCTTATGGGCATTGTTAGTTTCAGTAGATGAGAGAAGAAGAAGAGAGTTGCAGCCGTAAACCACACTCAGCTTCTCACAATTCTATTATGATAAAATAATTAAAAGGGGTACAGCACAATAAGGTAAAGGGCAAAACAGGAAAGAAATAAAGAATAAAATAAATCTCCTATGTTCAGAACTAGAATACTAAAAAACAGAACTGAGAAAGCTTGAATGATTTCTTGTGATCACCCAGGCACCTTTATTTATAATGCTGGAATATGAAATTACATGACCAAAATACCCCTGCCTAGCCGATACAGCTAGGCAGTACATAAACAACTATAAAACATAATACTAAAGCACCCAAAAGACCAGAATACCCCCACGGTATTCTGGTTTACATTATTCAACATCCTATAAGGAGTCTCTGGTGCTAATCCTGAGAGCCCCTTTCTCTACTTTATTCTAACAGGCATAATGCCTTCCCCTCACCCTCTCGGCCCATTGCTGTTGGCCCACCCTACCCAAGCCCCCCCATAACGGTTCAACCCCCTAGCACCCTCTAGGCCTTTGTTGTCCCTCAACACCCGCTTCTTCTCTACCGCCAACGTGACATAAGCTCCCCTCCTTATCCCAGGAAGTGGTCCCACTTGGACTCTTCCTTGCCCAGCAATGAGAAGCTTTTGCCTCTAAGTATGGATATTCTTAGTCATGTCCTTTGTCGAGATAACTTGTGATAAGATGGGCTATCCTGCATTTTTGCGGCTTGTTCAATTCCTGGTTCGTGCAATGTCTTTGAAGATGAGTCTGTTTTTCATGTTGCGGTTAGGCCTTTGCTGCCATGGCCACCCCCCTACTTTTAGTCTGTTGTGGATGATTGGGGGTTTTCCCCTTCCCTTTTTCAAGCCCTTGTCTTTCCCATTGTAAAGGCAGGGTCTTGTAATTTGTTTGTTGTTTGTTTGTGCTCCCCTCTTTCTCTCTTTCTTTCCTTTGGTAATGAATTTTTTATCCATAAAAAAATTATATCCCCAAAACATAGTTTTGAAGTTCTTACTTAAGTTAGAAATAATGTTGGTCATAAAACAGTAGACAGATACTGGAATGGACAGAAATAGTAAAAGTGGCATTTTATCAGCACATGCTCCAAGCATATATGCAAAAAACCTCTAATTACCTGCATATCTAACACCAATAACCAAGGGAGTAGTAGCATATATAACAAGTTCACAGCTACTAGCAAGTCAATAGAACCAACATGGGAGATGAAGATCATCACCTTGAGATAATCAAACAATATAAGACACTGGACAAGAATATGGCGCCGGAAACCTGGATCTTTCAACTGAGGATAGAATAAAAATTAATGAGAAAAACCCAAAGAATTGATACAGGTTCTGCAGGAATCCAATTGAACACAGCTTTAACCCCATTTACCTCTAAACCCATCAATTTACTGCTTGTAAGATATTTTATGCTGAAAGTTGCAGCTTCTTCCTCGATGTTATTTGCATTTCCATCATCATCATTCAAAGGCTGAGCTTCGAAGGTATCCAATACAACCTAGGCATATCACAGTTCAAGAGAATCATTAAATTTGACCATGACATAGAGAAAACTGTTCATTCGTCACAACAAAAACACCAGTAAGACACTGGCCAAATAAAATACCTATAAACTGTTTTGGCAGATAAGGATATACCATTAAGTTAGATGCAAATTTCTGCCATTTGGTTGGACCAAGTGTAGTGGGACCAGGATTGCAGAAATGCTCCTGAAAATGAGTCAAGCAAAACATAAGATTGGAGGGGGAGAGGAAGGGACACTACACCAAATAAAAGCAACTTAAAAAATTTAGACTTCAGTTGGAATATACACCACAGTTATTGTTGCCTAACTGATGGGCCTGCTACTTGGATGGACCAGAAGATATGCACCATGAAATTAGTTGGTAATGAAAAATAATTGAAATTTTAACCAAGTGCATATACAACCTATGATGCAGCCAGCCAATCCAAGATTCCAATTTAGAAACCAGAGATAGATCAGCTGCTCCACAGGCCCAGATCTGAATTAGGATTGTTGAAGCCTAAATCTTCTAGATAACTTGACCCCAAATAACTAACCAAAAGAGGACTCTTAAATGACTATACTAAAGCCAACTACACTACCTAACGGATCCGATCTACTAATTAAATATGTTTGTACATCCCTTTAGACCCTCCACTTTTGGGCTTTAGAATTCAACTGATTACAAATAATACCAAAAGAAATAAAAGCTCGCGACCCAATAGATATCAAAATATGACAAATTTTTGGACTGGGCCTGCATTAAAGTGACTATTACAAATATTTAGCGAGTAACACCAATGAGATGGGCAACCAAATAACATTCTTTAATAGCATGTTGATGCTTTTAGTTATCTAATGAAAGACGATAAAATGATAGAAAGATGTGCAGGAAAACAAGTATCCCCAAGGTAGAGCACTAGAGTTCCCAATTGGAAATTAAGATCCATATACAAATATACAATTGTACATTATGGACTTATTAGTAGGAGGTGGGGCATCAAGCAATGTTTCACTTAACTTCATTGGAATAAAAAAAGTACCTACAATTCAATTCAACTTAGCTCTATCCCAACTGCAACAAAGTTAAAGAGAACTCTCTCTTTGCTCTCAAAGATACCAGTGAGCAATCATTGAAATTTGTTTCATTCGACCTCATGTTAGAACGTAGGCAATGGGAACTTTAACTAATAAGGAGCCACAATTTTTGGTAAAGGGAACCACAACTTTTAATTTAAAAAAAAAAAATTTCACCTTCCAATTATAGCTTATATGAACTTGAAAAGTAGGTCAGAAGTTGAAATTACTTAAAATTTCTCTAGGTGCACACATAGAGAGGAAACTAGGTGATCCACATGATATTTTATAGCTCAGGTCCCATCTAGTAAGTTTGTCCCCTTGGTACTTCAAGCCATCAATATAGGGGACGGCTGATGTAATAATTCTTACCATTGGATAGATAGCCGACTATGTTGATTGGTTGGTTGTCAAATTTTGAAACCAACTCATGACCCACCATTTATTGAACCTTTTCCCCACCATATTGTACCATATAGTCTAATGCTTTTGGACTGAAACTTACCACATGAGTATATGATGGTGTTAAAACAACCTGTTCACGACATTTAAGCACCAAATAAACTGCCACATTGCAGATAACAGTGCCCAAGGGCGTCCACCTAAAAATTTCTCTAGGAGTGCCTCAACTAGATAAACCAGATGCCAAATTAATATAATAAACTGAAAAAAACAACACTTCTGTATCAAGAAATATGTAAAAAGGGGGCAGAGGCACAGATAATTCTTCTTCAAGTTCCCCTCATTTGAGGAAAAGGAATAGCCTCATTGACTAGGTACATCATCATGGGAGGAAAAGGAATAGCATCATTGACCTGTAAACTCCAAAACGTCTTGTAAAAGTTGAAATCAACGGAAATGCCTGAGATGCCAATAGATCAGATCAGTACTAAATAGAGGAAAGATAATACCCATTGAAAAAATTGGAAATAGAAGCAAGAAGATGATATAAAGGAAAACAACGTTAACTAAGTTTTTGCATTAGACTGGAGTACCATCAGGAGTATCCTTCTCATATTTTGTCTCATTTGAAGTGTTAAAAACTCCCTTTATATTCACAGCTGCATGCATCAGGAGAAAAGGTATAGTAACATGATACACAGCAAAATAGAATCAACAGATAAGTGTGAGAGTTCAAATCATCTACCTGAACGTTCTGACAATGGGAAAAAATGAGCCAGAAACATAATAATTCGCCCACAGAATACCACATCATTTGCCTAAAAAGTAAGGGTTGTCATCAGTTCTTTGACAGAAAAACTAGAAGACTTGGGAAAATACAACTTCCATTAATATGGAAATTAGAAGGGCAATAAGTCTACCATGTCTAAGAACTAAAAATTCTCACTGTCTGCGGCAACTTTTTCTTAGTAAAACTTCACATCTTTTTAACTTTTTACTTCCTTTTTTGTAAAACCAATCCTTTATAATCCAGAGATAATTCAAGAGCTTTAGATATCATGGTATATAGTATTTTATATACTTTGGTATGACCCTTCAGATATCATAGGATTATCAACAGATTTTTCCATAAGTCAAACAACTACACATCTTGCAACTTAATTGACATTTTTATCTTCACAAAAAATAGCATCAAACTACTGTATACACCAGCCTGTGAATCTCTAGCTAGCCATGGTATCATTGAAAGGAAAACATCATCGACTGTACTTTCAGAGATGTGCAGAAGAGTGTTAATATGAAATAAAGCAGATCAATGCCCATGCACTTTATTACTTCTGTTTCAGGCATGTTCACCGATTGACTCTTTCATTCTCCTTTACAATTCTGTAGTATTTCACTTGCAGATGATTTTAGATGGAAATGTAAAACTTATACACAATTTTTTTTTTGGGTGAATAAAATATTCATTACCAAAGGAAAAGAGAAAGAGGGAGGGGAGAGAACAAACAAAACAACAGAATTACAAGATCCTGCCTTTATAGAGGGGGAGGCAAGGACTTGCAAAAGAGAAGGGGAAGAACCCAAAGAAACCACAACAGACAAAAAAACAGGGAGGCGACACCCCCAGGAGGCCTAAAAACATCCTTATGAATAGACCCATCTTCAGTGATTGCCGACGAAGCAGGAATTGAAGAAAGTTGCAATAAATGCAGGAAGGCCCACCAAATCACAACTAATTGTCACGGCAAAGGACATGACCACGGATATCCATACTTAGAGGCAACAGCTTCTCATTGCTGGGCAAGGAATAATCCAGGAGGGATCTTTTCTTGGGATAAGGGGGAGCTTATATAACTCTGGTGGTAAACATGAAGGGGGGGGATGAGAACAGAGGGAAGAAGAAGAACTCGGAGGGATAGGGGGGAGGAGGGAAGGGGGCCCTGCGCAAACAGAGAAGGGAGAAGGGACGCAATAGAGATTGGAGGAGGGAGAGGAACCACCCCAATGCCGAACCCAGCTCCAGAGCCAAAAGAGGATTGAGCAGAGGAACCATAGAAGGGGTTGGGTTGGTTGTATGGATCGTAGAGGTAAAGTGGATAGGTCCAGATAGGTGGACTAGGCCTTCAAATGATGAGCCAAACTGAGAGGGCATATCATTAAATTGGAGGGGATAGGGTAATCTTTATTTACATTCCGATCCAAGACCGACAACGAGGGGGACAACGGCATCAAGGTGATTGGTTTCGCAGGGGCCCAGCTCAGGGAGGGTTGGTCCGGTGCTTCAAAAAGAAAAGTTAATAAAACCCAACCCATAGTTGGGCTGGAGGGCCAAAGAGGAGGGGGCACAAATGGGACCAGAAGAAGGATCGATAGAAAGCCTGACAATAGTGAGGTTAGGATGGGATCTGCTGGGCTGGGCTGGGCCCATGAGGTGGGAATGGATTGGATACTGATGGGAGGGTTCGAAATGGGGACAAGGGTTGGGCGACTAGGACCCAACCCCGAGGGCAGTTGAGGGCAAAGGTAAAAAGAGGGGAGGATTGAGGGAAGAGAACCAAACCTGCCATCGCCCGGAATGGATGCAGGGGCCAACAGCAGAGCATAGAAGAAAGGCGAAGCACCAGTAGGAGAATGACTCACAGACGATTGCAGTGTCAAGGTAGCAGTAGGGGCTTCCTGGGGAAAGTGACTATTTGGGGAAGCTGTTGGACGGAGACCGCTGGGGTTGGGAACTGCAACTGTTTCAGGAGAAGTGCCATTGACAGGTCGCAGAACTGAGAAGGGGTTAGAACCAGTGGTCCTTGCAAAGGTATGAACCAGCAGTAGGGAAGGTTGCATAGCGGTATGTCCACAAGGAAAACCAGAGGCCGGTTTCTCTCTTCTGTGAGTTGTCTGGCGACAGCGGTTCCTAAGCTGGCCACAAGAGGGAGATGGATTAGGTCCAACTGAAGGCAGAGGGGTGGGGGAGGAGGGTAGATGGAGTGAGGATGTATGCGGGGGACAGAGGAGGTAGTGTCAAGAGCCTGAGGTTCTTTGTTGTTTCCAGGAGGAAAGGATGTTCAGCCAGGGTTGAGGATTGGGGTAGCAGTGAACGGAATCATGGCCAAAAACCTTACAGACTAGACAGTGTGGAGGCCGCCAGTCAAAGATCACTTCTTGCTCTAAGGAGGAGATGCTTCGGTCGATATTTCAACACAGATTCTAGGGAAAGCTATTCTGTCTTCCCTTTTGATTGTTGCATCTGAGTAGAGAGGTGTAACCAGCACCGAACCGACGATACTCAGAACCATTAGAGCACCAGAGTGGAGAGGGAGCCTCGATAGAAAGATCCACAAGGAAATGGAGGTCAGGCCGACTTTGTGAAGTTGAAGACGACGACTTAGTGGCGAAGGAAGATCAGTTTTCGGCCTCAATAGCACCAACTTATCCTTTTCATCAGAAAAATTGAAGATGAAGAATACATAATCTAGCAAGTATCTAGATGTCCTTGGAGCCTCCATTGCTTAGAGAGAGAAATTTTCACAACATTGAACGGTGATTGGCTTCCGATGAAGTGGCCGACCATGGAATTTGACGCAGTGAGCAATCTTAGAATTACCAATGACGCAGGGGGGGGGGCACAAAGTGAAGAGGGAGACCCTCACTGGAAGACATGGGGGCCTAGCTGAAAAGAGCTGACCAAGCCATTCCACCCTAGGAAGGAGAGGTAGCGGTGGGGATAGTAGGGTGGGTGGAAAGGGGTGTTTGGGAGAAGGCGGAGAAGGAGGGTGAGGGGAGGGAGGGGGGACCTGGGAGGAGGCGGAGAAAGCGGGGAGGAGAGGGAGGGAGGCGGGAGCCCTGGGTGTGATGCAGATCCAGGGGCCTACATCCGCAAGAATAATAAGAAGAAGAAGCCCTAGGAGTAGGGCCAAGTGTTTGGAGCCTTAGTTTAGTTTACTAGTTTTCATACTTAGTTTATTTTTCTTAACTTAGTCTGTTTTGTAAACTTAAATTGAACTGGTTCAAACCATGGTCCAATTTAAGTGATTTTATTCTTTTTATAGCTTAGGGAATATTCTGTTATTTTAAGTTTGTTTTTTAGTCCCCACACCCCCTCCACGATTTCTAATGAGGGAGTGATATGTATTTGTATTAGGAATCAGCCTAGTGATTCAAATTCCTAGGCTGAATAGGAATTAGGAATTGGCAAGATTATAAATAAAACAATTCGTGGGAGGCTCCCCCACAATTCAGAATTCAAAAATCAATCTCTTGCTTGCTGCCTTGCTCTATTGAGTGCTGCCTAGTGAGTAATATCAAGGTGACGGGACTGGTGGATCTTTAGTTGACTCCTTGCATCTTGTAGATCGGGAGGAGCTGCTACTTGTCTTCAAGCTGCTGCCATTGAAGACCTGCAACTTCAAGTAAGTGGTTAATATAATTAGTCATTCCCCTTCTTCTTCTAATCCTCTAAACCTAACCTAGCCCCATCTATCCCCCTTGTCATCCACCAAGGCGTCCCATTGATCTTGTTCCTCTACCCCCTCAAGCTAAGATCAGCACAGAGGCAGATGAGTTATTGTGCCACATCACCGAGGTGCACGCTGATGTTAGAAGAAAAATAGCACTCAGCACTGATCATTACAAGGCTACAACTGACAAGCATCGCCGATATGTCAAGATAAAACCTGGAGACATGGTCATGGTCAAGGTTAACCAAGAAAGCTTTGTTTTGAAAGCTTTCCAAAAAGTCCAGGATTGCTTAAATCTGATTTATATTGAAGGAGTTATGTACTTATCAAACTTAATTTGGTGTGCGAGACTGTTGTCATAATCGCTCTGAATGAAAATATTTTTTTGGACATCAAAACAAATGAATATTTTACCGCACTTTTGGTTTTTAGCAATGTTTTACCATATTAAAATTTATGAAATTTTTAGATTTGAGAAAAACCCCAGCATTAGAAAGTTGAAAATTGTAACTACCGCCGAAAATCCAATTTTTGTTCATGAACTGGGGGGTTGACTTTTTTTTCCTTTTGGAATTTTATTTTTTAACTATTTTTATTGATTCAAATAGGGGGTATTTGCTTATTTATGAATAATATCTTAAGTAAATGTTTAAACAATTACTTAAATGATATTAGGCATAAATAAGTGTTTGTCCTGGTTTCTGATACAAATGTCTATCCTGATTTCCCAAGTGAAACTCCTATTTGGGCTTTGTTTTTACAAAATCTGATACTGCCACTATGTTTAAATGGCCTAAAATAGGCTGAGTACCAAGTTTCAGCCCCAAAATAGGTCTAAAACCCATCGAAACCAACCTTCAAGTTGAAAAAAAAAATTACACAAACTCGACAGAGATCTCGAGCCAACTCGAAAATTGGGCTGGACGAAACCCGAGTTTTAGCTTCTTGGATTTGATACCAAGTTGGAAGTTAATGAATGTAGAAGAACAAGGACAAAGATGAAAGTAGAAGATTGGAGAAGAAGAAGAAAGATGATGGTGCAATGTTGTGTGTTGGAGTATGCTCTCCACCACACTTATATTACTTCACTAATAATAAGGAAGGAATTACATACACCTCCCTAGGGAGATAAAAGGTAAAAAAGGAAAATTACAATAGACAACAATCTAGTTCCTAAAGTACCCTTATTACATAAACTCTAACAGATTGTTGCACAATGGTTGAGGATGGACATGGAGATATAGCATGGAACCATGGAGAGCCTATAGAAAATGACAAGAAAAAATCAAGGTGTAGGTATGGTAATAAAGTGCTAAATTGTAGAGGGGCCACTAGACTGGTACAGTGAATCAGTGATGTTGCCAAATGCAGCCAAGTGCATTATGAGATGAAGCAGGCCATGTCTAAGCACTTAAAGGGAGGAAGACTAAAGAGGGCAGAAGAAGAGTTTGATGAGGCAGTCCTAGAGAAACATCCACGAGCATGGGCCGACTCTGATCACTTTGACAGTGATTACAAGCATGAGGATTTTGAGACACAGGCAAAGAGGAGACAGTTCTAGCAGGCCAGGAGAGAGAGCCGGCTCTCACATCAGATTGAGAGGGTTAGGGCTGCAGAGATGGGGGAAAGGAGCAGGTGGCTTTGGCTCTAGAGCAGCTGGATCAGATGCAAGGATCGCAGGGGAGAAGAGGAAGAAGCAGAGGCAAGGGGATTTGCCTTCAGGAGATCCCAAGAGTGTGAGAGCACCGGCACCGGCACCCCCATCCCCAGATGATGATCCCATTGAGGTTCTTCAGCAAGATCCTACAATGTACAGGCAGCAGGATATCAGACAGAAGAACTATAAAGCAAGCCTGGGGTAATATGAAAGCAACATTTGGAGATGCTGTTTCCAAGTTCTTATTCTACCATAGCATCCCAGCTAATATAGCTCAAGGACCATACTATCAGGCCATGCTTGACACTACAGGGAGGGCTGGCCTAGGAGGGAAGGGCCCCACTCCATGGAAAATGATGAATGCTTAATCCGGCATGTTCTTGCGAAGAAAGAGGTGTCGAGTTAATATATAGATGTAATTAAAGGTAGGAAAAATTACACTGCCACCCCCTGAAGTTTGTACTAAATACAGAGCGACCCCCTATGTTTCTAAATTATACAATCGCACGCCCTGAGTTTAGGTTAATTATTACAGTCAGCCCCACTCCGTTATAGCATTCCAGTTAGTTGTCACGGTGATGATAATTGATGCCTTAAAATGACTAATATACCCCCTAATGGGGTGTGAGGTTACAATTTTGCCCATAGGGCATCCCTAACTTCACACCCCCTTCCCCTGTTACTCGAATCAGAATGAGGTTTAGGGTTCTAGCACTCCTTCCTCTGCAACTTGAAGGGTTTTGGGTTCTCAAGATGGTGATCTTCTGAGGCAATGTTCAACGCCAATGACAATAAGGACTTCAGTACCTGTTTTCTCTGTCCTGCCAGTACCCCCACCGCCAACCCGTCCGCAGGTAATAAGGCTACCACCAAGTCATGTAGCCTCCCCAGTCTGCATCAGGCAAGCAGTGCCAGTATTTGCTGCTCCACCCGTTCGTAAAGAGGAACTTCCGGCTCCGCTTTTTTGTAAGGAGGAGCTACCACCTTTGAAGGTTTCTTCCTTGCCATCAAAATCATCAATTCAGATAGAGGAGGACACAAGGAGCTTAACAACAGGAAATGACTTGCGAGAATCAGTTGCTACAGAGGGCATGAAACAGCTCAGAATTTGATTTTGGTGGGGAAGGATTTGAATTCGGAGGAACTATTTCTGATTTTTTACCGGGTTTTGGTTGGTTTTCTAATATTTTTAACTCCTTCCGAATGTTTTTGTTCCCTTTTCTGGTTGTGGAAAAGCTATATTGTCTAAGATGCATTGGAATTTTACACAAGCAACTTCAAGTTTTGGTGATGCAACCATGCGATGGCAAGTTTTATTAATGGGGAAATGATCACCACCCTCCTGCCCCCAAAAAATCAGGTTAGTGTTTCGGAATCAGATTAATTGAATCAACCGTGACCAATCCCGATTTGAACATTACAATTCGATCGATTCAAGGGCTTTTTTATTACCAATTACTGAGTTTTCAGATCAGTGCAACCGATTATAGGGTCGATTTCAGATCAGATTCTGATATGAATTTGATTACCCATTGTGATTTTCATATCCCTATTCCATGTAAATGTGCCTTGTTTTTTCTGCCCTTAAATCTTCTTTTTCCCTCGTCTGTGTTCTTAATTTGATTGATTTTAACTATAAAGTTTGAGGTTTCCCATGGAGAGAATATGCCCTCAATGAAGTTTTTTAACTCTCTGTTTTTTACTCCCTTTTATGTTGAGTATTCGGACTAAGAGACAAAGTTTGGGTTTGCTGAATTTTTAGAGTTAATGGAGATGAGGGATAGGCGTGAGAGCAGGAAAAAAAAAAGATAGAAAATAGAGGGAGAAGAGATGAGTAATTGAGATGAGGGAGAGAAGACATAGATAATGGCAGGTGGTTGTGAAGGGAATACCTGTGCGTGCAGTGGAGTTGCAGGTCCAACGATTTCAATTTGGGGAAGAAGACAATGGCTTTGGTTTATAATCTTAGAAGAGGGCAAAGTCATAATTTACCACCGAGTATTATTTAACAGGATATTAAAAGAGGGCAAAGTTGGCATTTTACATTGTATTATTTAACACACCGTCCACTCAGGGGGTACAGCTGTATAATTTAGAAAGACGGGGGTCACTCTGTATTTAGTACAAACCTCAGGGGGTGGCAATGTAATTTTGCCTTAAAGATATGTATGAGGGTGAGGTGACTAGTGTTAGATCTGTGGGAGGCCAGGGCAAGGAATTCCCAATTAAGGTTGGGTTACATGGCGTTTCAGTTTTGCAGATGGCACCAAAAGACCAAAACACTGGAGAATTAAGTCGTCCCTAGAGGATCCCAGCCAACCAATCTTGGAGGGCAGGTTCACCTCTTTTAACCATCCTCTAACACGCTCAATAATGGACGCTGCAGTACGTCGTCTCTCCCCATGCCTTCTGTTGTTTCTCTCCTTCCAAAGCTCCCAAATAATCAAAGCAGGCAAGATCAATGTTATGTAGTCACTAAGGTTCTTGCAGCCCGCCGACTCATGCCAGAGTGCCACCCGACTTCTGACATCTTGAGAGGGCAAAAAAGGAATGTCCAAAAGCCGAGAAAAGAAAATCCAAACCTTAGAAGCCGTACCTCCAGAACCCAAGCAGTGATCCGTGGTTTCCCTCCTTGGCTGTCCATAACAGTTGCATCTGGATGCCAGGGGGATACCAAGAGCCATTAGAGAATCATCAGTGGGGATCTTGCCCATAAGAAGCTACCAAGAAAAGAAAGCCACCTACGGGGGCAGCGCTTGACACCAGACCTATTTAGCGAAGGAAGTTCCTGGAGACCCACGTCGGACCTCATTCCAAGCCGACCTTGTAGAGAAAAGACCATCACTAGCAGGAGACCGCACCATGACATCGTCTCTGTCCGAAAGCACAAAGTTCTCCAGGGTGATGCTGTTTTTGACTGCCTCAGAATCAATGAGGCTTAAGATGTTCTACCTCCAATTTCCCTCCTCATCCACCACAACCTTCACACACAGCTCCAGATCGACAAGCAGGCCATTGTCAACAAAGTCGATCAAGGGGCCAACCCTCACCCAGTTATCAAGCCAAAAGGAGATATTGCCAGCCCTAAGGAGCACCTTGACCTCTCCATCATGAACCCTTTGAACTTCAACGTGCTACGCCAAGTTTTAGAGCCATTCCCCACCATTCCTGCCAACGAACGCATGCAAATTTTTAAAGTACTTGGCTCTGAAGAAACCACTCCATAGAGAACGCTCTGACAAAGCTTTCCAAAGGCCTTTAAGCCTGAGGGAGAGGCTTACGTCCTCAAGGAACCGAATTCCCAGCCCTCCTTCCTCTAGCGGCCTACAAACCTTCTGCCAATTCACCTAGTGTCTGGGATTACCCCATTCTGAGCTGCCCTAAAGGAAATCAGCAAAGATCCCATAAAGCCTGCGAAGGACCGCTTTAGGCGGATCTAGAGTGGCCAGAACATGAATCGGCATAGAAGAGAGAACATGCCTTAGAAGCGTTACACGACCTTCGGAGGACAATAACCTTCCTTTCCAACCCGCCACCTTACTCCTGATCTTCTCCACCAGCCCATCAAAGTAACAAATTCTGAGCCTACCCAAGTAAAGGGGAGCTCCCAGGTAAGTGATAGAGAGCGACCTCCTGGGGAAGCCAGTGACCGCCCCAACCATATGGACTGCAGCCGCTAAGGCTTTGTCCCCCAAAACAAAACAGCTTTTTTGCCTGTTAACGAGTTATCCTGAAAAACCTTCATATCTGCCGATGAACCCCATACTTTGCTTGAGAGAGCTCTTCAACCCTCATGAGAAAATGATGGTGTCGTCTGCAAAGAGGCAATGAGAAACCCCAGGGCACCCTCTCGGAAGTCTGTAAAACGCTGCATGCCCATCAATGAATAGCCCTTTTATTCCCCTGCTTAGAACCTCTTCCGCCAAAATAAACAGAGCAGGGGAGAGGGGGTCCCCCTACCGTACCCTCCTGGAGGATTTAAAGAACCCGGACTGCCTGCCCCCCATCACAACAGAAAACTAGCAGTTATCCACAATCTTCCTTATTAGAGAAATCACTCGTTTCCAAAGCCAAACCAAGAGAGTACCAACCAAAGGAACTTCCATTCTAGCCGATCATAGGCCTTAGCCATGTCCAGTTTGAGGATCACGTTGCCACCCCTTGTCTTCCGGTTCAAGTCTTGAGTTACCTCCTGAACAATGGCTATATTATCATGTATGCACCTGCCTTGCACAAATGCCCCTTGCTCCTCTGCCACTAAAGATGAAAGTAGCCCTACCAACCTTGAAGTAATGATCTTTGCAAGAATTTTATAGGAAAAGTTGCAGAGACTAATGGGCCGTAAGTCAGCCATTATCTCCGAGTTGTCCTTCTTTGGAATAAGCACAAGGTTGGCTGAGGTAAAGCTTCTAAGAAGAGCTCCTCCCACAAAGAAGTCCTTCACTGCAACCCAGACATCACTTCCTACCACCTCCCAGCAGGCCATGAAGAAAACCCCTGAAAATCCATCTGGACCTAGAGCACTGTCCCCTGACAGAGCAAAAACAGCCTCCTGCACCTCCTCCTCCGAAGGAATTAACAGCAGAGAGGAGTTATCAGAATCAGTCACAATTTTGGGAATCAGCGACAGCAGACCCTCATCAACCACATAGCCCTGAGAAGCAAATATCCCTGAGAAATGCCGCATTGCCTCAGCCTAAACCACATCACAGTCAAAAATCCACTCACCATCAATTCCCCTGATTTTGCTGATGCCAGCCATCCTCCTTCTGACATTCACCATGGAATGAAAGAACTTCGTGATCCGGTCCCCCTCCTTTAACCAGGTCACCCTCAATTTCTGTCTCCAAAAAATCCCCTGCTGCAACAAAACCCCCTGAGATGTAGAATTATCACCAAACTGGGCTTCTTTTATTAGGAATAAGTTTAGGGTTGGGATATATATATATATATATGTTGGGCCTTTGATCCCAAGGGTTTTCTATGTAGTAGGCCACTTTAATGAGCCTAAACTAGGGGTATATAGGTTGCATACGGGATTAGCCCAATACTTAGTTTATTTTTATGTTTTTTAATTGAACCGGTTCAAATTGGTTGCATCCAATTGGTTCAATTTAAGTGATCATGTGACTTGGTTAAGTGGTCATGTGACAACTTAAGTGGTCATGTGATGTAAGTTGGGCTGGATTAGGACTCTATAAGCTCAGCCATGTTTTGAGTCTATTTCCTTTAGTATTCTAGTTTCCTAGTCAGTTTAAGTTACCTAATAGGTTAGGGATAGGGTTAGGCCTTTCCTTTTTAGTGTCTAAGTCTATTTTTGAGTCTTCTACATAAGTTTGTAAAGGAGGCCAGCATTGAATACGAATTTTGATTAATAAAAACTCAGTTTTATGCTTGCTGCCTTTATTGCTTCTGTTGCTCCTTGTGAGTGTGCATCCTTGTGGATCTCAAGGTGGAAAGGGATCGGTGGACTCCGGTTGACTCCTTACGCCATGACGGATGGGAGGATCTCTCACTAAAGGTGGTTCCATCCTTCTCTGCTCAAGCTGCTGCCGGTGGATTCCTGCTGTAAGTTTGAATTTTTTAATTCTGTTTTCATTCCTTTTCCTTCCCCCCAATCGATCCCCCTTTATTTTTATTTGATTTTCCCCATAAACCCTAATCTGACATTGTCTCTGTGAAACCCTAGAACCTGTCCAGCCTTCATCCTACATCTGTTTTTCACCAAAATCAGATCACAGCCTCCCCATACCAATCCCTCCACTAGACCAGAGCTGCAGCCCATTCTGATCAGTCCAAACCCTAGTTTTCAGCCTAGATTCTAAACCCTAAAACCAAACCCTAAAAATTCTGGAAATTGAATTTTGTTTCAAAACTTGTTAAAATCTGTTTTAATAGCTTTCCCTAAGCCTGCCTATTAAAATCAGATATACATTACCCCATTCCCCCATACCTAACCCTAGAATTTAACCTAAAAACCCTAATTCTGCCCAATCAAACCAGCAGCCTTTTTTTTAGATCCTATTGCTTGGCCTCTAGTGGGATTTTTCTCCTATCTAGAGCTACATTACCCTGAAGAGCATTTCTGGCCTCCTCCAGATCCCCCCTGGATTCGACACTGTTACACCGGTCCGATTCCGCTTCTGCCCTGCTAACAACATCTTCTGCATCCTTTACCTTCTGATGGCTATTCCCAAATACCTCCTTATTCCAGCCACGGAGAGCACGTCGAAGGTCTTTGAGATTTAGGAACAACACAAAGAGCGGCGAAACAAGCACCGGTTTACCCCACTGGTTCCTGACAAATTCCATAAAATCCGGATGGAGTAGCCACATCTGTTGGAATTTAAAAGGCCACCAAGAGCGGTCGCGGACAGCAGCAAAAGACATCCAAATAGGAGCATGATCAAGGCAGGTCCTATTGAGATGAGTAACATCACACCTGGGGAAAGCCCCAGCCCACTCCGCATTAACCAAGAACCCGTCCAATCTGGCCATAACCCTCCTAGCTCCAACCTGGTTGTTCGACCAGGTAAAAACGCTGCCCGAGAAACCCGCATCCAGGAGGCCAGCACCACTCACAAAACTTCCAAACTCTTCTAGGGAAATTGAACAGGCAGGCCTCCCACCCGCCTTTTCCGCTGGGGAAGCAACAACATTAAAATCACCCCCTACTGCCCACGGGCAAGTAAAGGTCGTGCAGAACATCTCCAGCCTGGTCCACATCTCCCGTTTCTCCATCACCGAATAAAGGCCATGAACAAAAGTAATAAGAAAACTCCCCCCACCTGTATCCAGATACCGGAAAGTGACAAACTGCCGACGCTCCTCCATCACTGTCACCTGCAACGAGACCCTCCAGAACACCCACAGCCTGTCCAGGACATGCACTGAGTCCAACCCAACCCTTCGCAAAATCAAACGTGCCTTAGAGGCCTGCGCCTTAGGCTCTGCAATTGCAACAATATCCATCTGATGCTGACTTACCAGAGTTTTTAACCATCTCGAGGTAGGCTTATTCCCAATCCCCCCTGCGTTCCAAAATAAGCAGTTCATTTAGAAACGTTGAGAAAAGCCTCTACCGATCTCATGGATCTCATGACACGCTGACCAGTCCCCTCCCTTGCTGGCCTACCCCGCTTGACTCACGGACTTGTTGCTTGTATTGTTCACTTTTATATATGTCACTCTTCGTAACAAATAATGGTTGATGTATGATTTATTTAATGGTTTATAATTTGATGTCTTTTCATTTCTAACATTTATTTAAGTATTTTTTTACTTGAATTCCATGTGTTCTAGTACTAAAGGTTGTGTGAAATAGGCCATAGCAGTGTATATATACAGCGTACACTACCAATGTAGGGTCCGAAGTCAAACTACCATTTTGAGTTAGATTTTTCAAAATTTAAGGGTTCCACTATGTTTTTAGGGCCTAAAATAGGCTGTTGTGCAACTTTCATGACCTAATTAAGTCATATGGCCAACAAAACCAAGGGCCGAAATTTGAAGAAAAAAATACAATGTCTTGGCCGAGACAACTAGGTTTCAGGCCCGACCAAAACCATGCCCGAAACCGAGACCTCGAACTATGGTTGAAATAAGGCTGAGTTGAGTTGAACTAGCTCTTTTTTCCCGATATATCCATTGTTGCAAAAGTCAGTTATAACTCAGCAAAGTCATCATTTGAGTCCTAAATTTGAAAATTAACTATGTTTTCCAAGTGGCAAATTAGGGACCAAATGGCCGTCATACAGTAAAGAGTTCCCAAATAAAATACTCAATGCATCAGAAAATTCTCTTTGTAATTTTTCTTTATTAAAATCGGGATTTCTTAAAAAGCTAATTCACCCTCCTTTGTCAAAACAAATCATACAATTCATTGAGAAATTATATACGTATAGGTACATGAACAAACCTTGGAGAGACGACGAAGAAGCTGATTGCATGTTCTCAACATCACTAGCTTCCCTCGCCCGAACAACTCTTGCTGCACATAATGCATGCCAAAACTAGTCATAATAAGGAAATGACCATCTTAACCACAAACAAGATTGCTCAATACAAATTGCAGTACAAAGTAGAACAGAAAAAGTTTACAGACCTTCCCCAGTACGTCTTGTTTACTCTCTATATAAGCAAAAACTTCTTTGCAGTCTCTCATAGTAGACATTTCAGTCATATCTTCCAGAAGTTGGAATATCATACCACCCTCAACATGGCCTCTCTCACAAAGATACAGAACAATGTCTAGAAAAGAAAAGACACAACGAGATCAAAATATAAAAGATGCTATAATGGAGGAAAAATCTCAGAACCTTTAAAAAGGTATTGGAGATAGAAACATTAAAGAAAATTGTAGACGGAGTCAATAGTGTTCACCGTCTGTAAACACAAAGGAAATACTAACCCCATGTGTCTGCAGATACAATGTGCTCCAAGGGCACACTTTGCAGTTTGCACAATATATACGTTTTGAAACAACACATCGATGCAGGATCATTTAGTTTTGGCACTAAAAGTGATAAACCAGGGACTAGGATAGCAAATCTATGAAACAGACGGTGTGGTTTGGTTTTAGGGGGTGAGATGCTGAGGGTTATGGTAAGGTTTTGGAGAAAACAGAAATGGTTTCATGCGTGTTTGCAGTTGGGGTGAGAAATTCAGATCTGGTCATTGAAAGGAATGGAAGAAAATAAGGGAAATCGCACTCAGGCTTCTGGGAAATCACAACCACGCTTCTAAGCAATCACACCTAGAAATGGAAGCTTTTACGCCTCCACTAAGAGAGATTTCCATATGCTGTTAAATTTTCTGATTTCATTACCTTCTGGAAAGTGAGACATGCACATATATAAAGGGGACTTTCTTAGCTTACAAGGAAAGAAACTCGACTAAGCAAGTACTAACTTATAAGCTCCAAGTATTAAAATGTAAAAACTTGGGATCTAAGTAATTTAGCCTCTATAAAATAGAATACTTGGGCACTAAGGAACTGCCCAATAGAAGAAGTACAAAAATGTCCCCGACAATTAAAAGTTTCAAATTGCCTCTAGGTTAAATTACAAAAATACCCCCATGAACAAAACTACGAAAAATACCCTGGATCCAAATTACAAAAATACAACAACAACAACTCAGCCTTATCCCAACTGAATGGGGTCGTCTACATGAATCCTTGTGAAAGCGAGATAAGAAAAAATAAAAGTAAAGAAAATGAACACAACACATCAACTACAGATCAGTCTTATACAAACTAATTGGGGTCTGCTACACGGTTCCTACCCATCCAGTCAGCTCTGTTCAACGTCATACACTTTGAAAGAAGACCTAACTATGCATGTCTTTCCTCACCACTTCTCCAAGGGTCACTTTAGGCCTGCCCCTAGCTCTTTTAGAGCCTTCAATCTGAATCGAGCACTCCTCTGAACTGGAGCATCCGAAGGCCTCCTTTGAACATGGCCATGCCACCTTAGACGACTTTCTCGTAGCTTATCTTGAATCGGGGCTACTCCCAAACCAGCTCTAATATGATCATTCCTTATTTTATCCTTTCTGGTTTTGCCACTCATCCATCTCAACAACCTCATCTCCGCTACGCTTACCTATATGACGCTTCTTAATTGCCCAACACTCTGCGCCATACATCATAACCGATCTTATGGCTGTCCTATAAAATTTTCCTTTAAGTTCTAAAAGGATCCGTCGATCACATAGCACTCTGGATGCACCTCTCCACATCAACCATCCTACTTTAATTCTTTGAGAGACATCTTCTATATCACATTCCTTACTGATGATCGATCCTAGATACCTAAAACGGTCACTTTGGGGTATCTCCACCTCATCAACTTTTATCCCCTCATTCTCCGTCCCGGAGTTGCTAAAGTTACATAACATATACTTTGTCTATGTGCTACTTATCTTAAAACCTTTCGATTCCAAGGTTGATCTCCATAACTCCAGTTTGGCATTAATTCCAGCTATTGTCTCTTCCACCAAAACAATGTCATCAGCAAAAAGCATGCACCAAGGAACCTCTCCTTGGATGTCTCTGGTTAACTCATCCATGATAAGCGCAAACAGATAAGGGCTTAAAGCTGATCCTTAATATAACCCAACCATAATTGGGAATTTGCTAGCTTAACCCTCCCCAGTTCTTACACTAGTCACTACACCATCATACATGTCTTTAATTATGTCCACATATTTACTTGAAACATCTCTCTTCCGTAGCACATGCTAGATAAAATCTCTAGGAACTCCGTCATAAGCTTTCTCTAGGTTAATAAAGACCATATGGAGATCTTTCTTGCTCTCTCTAAATCTTTCCATGAGTCTCCTAAGTAGGTAGATAGCTTCTGTTGTCGATCTTCCTGGCATAAAACCAAATTGGTTCTCTGAAATAGTGGTCTCTTTTCTCAAGTGGGTTTCAATAATCCTCTCCCATAATTTCATAGTATGACTCATTAGTTTATGCCTTTATAGTTGTTGCAACTTTGGATATCGCCTTTATTTTTGTAAATTGGGACCACAATGCTTCTTCTCCATTCATCTGGCATTCTCTCAGTGCACATAATCTTATTAAACAACTTAACAAGATAAGCCACAGATTCCTAAGCTCTTCCACACTTCTATTAGGACTCCATCTAGGCCTAGGGCCTTGTCTATTTTCATCTTGTGCTTTTTTTACTTCAGAAACCCTAATTTTACGTATATACCTTCGACAGGTGACTAGATGTGTAGTGCCTTGTTCCAGTCCAATATAACTTGGTGGTAACAAAACAGTTTTGTGAATAATGCTTAAGTGAATCGATATGATTCCCTAAACCCTTTATTTATAATGATAAGAACCAGAATTACATGGACATATATGCCCTTACATAGCTGACATGGTATGAACCAGAAAAAAGAAAGGGAAAAACATAAGTAGGAAAGGTCCAGAATACCCCTACGGTATTCTGGCCCATATATTCTAACACCCCCTCAAGTTGGTGCAAAAATATCACACATGCCCAACTTAGGTAAAAAAGGATGAAATTCTTTGCCACTCAGCCCCTTCGTGAACACATCAGCCAGCTGATCAGTAGACTTCACATAGGGAACACAGATTAGTCCAGCTTCAAGTTTCTCCTTGATGAAATGTTTGTCCACCTCCACATGTTTAGTTCAGTCATGGTGGACAAGATTACGAGCGATGCTAATGGCAGCCTTATTGTCACAATATAACATCATTGGAAGTTGGACAGCAACCCCAATGTCTTGCAACAGCCCCTTAAGCCACAACAATTCACAGCTACCATGAGCCATCGCACGGAATTCTGCCTCAGCACTGGATCTTGCCACCACATTCTGTTTTTTACTACGCCAGGTGACAAGGTTCCCACCTACAAAAGAGCAGTATCCAGAGACGGATTTCCTATCACTTGAACCAGCCCAATCTGCATCAGTGTACACTTCAACCTTCAGATGACCATTGGGAGATAAAAGTATTCCTTGTCCTAGAGCATAATTCAAATATCGTAAAATGCGAAGGACTGCCTCCATATGAGAGGAATGAGGGTCATGCATAAACTGGCTGACCATACTAACTACAATGGCAATGTCTGGTCGAGTGTGAGAGAGGTAGATAAATTTTCCCACCAATCTCTGATAACGACCTTTCAAATGGTTTGCCTTCTTTCTCCTTGAGTCTTGTCGTAGCTTCTATGGGAGTGTCTGAAGGATGACACCCTAGCAGCCCTGCTTTAGACAGTAGATCCAAGACATACATTCTTTGAGACAAAAATACGCCCTTTGAAGAGCGAGCAACTTCTATCCCTAAAAAATATTTTAGAGTCCCCAGATCCTTGATTTCAAACTCACGGCCAAGAAACAGCTTCAACTCTTTGATCTCATCACCATCATTGCCGATTTGCCGGTTACTACAATATCATCAACATAGACTATGAGGAGAGTTACCTTATCACCCACTCGTTTGATGAACAAGGTATGATCAGCATTGCTTTGCTGGTATCCCACTGAAAGCATAGCCTTGTGAAATCTACCGAATCAAGCTCTAGGTGACTGCTTCAATCCATAGAGGGTACGCTTAAGTTTACACACCTTACCCTTGGTGGCATGACTTGAAAAACCTAGAGGAATTTCCATATATACTTCTTCCTGCGGTTCACCATGGAGGAAGGCATTCTTCATATCCAACTGCAGAAGATCCCATCCAAGGTTCACGGCACAGGATAGCAATACCCTTACAGTATTGAGTTTTGCTACTGGTGCGAAAGTCTCCTGGTAGTCTACGCCATATGTCTGAGTGAAGCCTTTAGCAACCAGAGGTGCCTTGTACTGATCCACTGTACCATCTGCCTTCTGCTTGACCACAAACACCCATTTACATCCCACTAGTTTTTTCCTTGGAGCAAGATGTTAACAAAACCAGAATTGAATGCTTGAAATGACCAGAATCGATCACCCAACCCCTTTATTTATAATAATTAGAATTACAACTTATTCATAATGAAAGTAGGAATGCCCCCCTTGCCTATTCCTATTAGGAATTCCCATTCCAACTAGGAATCCCAAATAGAGATCGGCTAAGGGGGAAAAAACAGAAAAAGAAATAAAAAACTAAAAGATAAAACCAATAAACTAAAGGACTAAATTACCTTTATCGGGTAAAGTAGCCTATCTCAACACTCCCCCTCAAGTTGGAGCAAAGATGTCGATCATGCCCAACTTGACTAGATTGGGATGAAACAATTTCCCAGACAATCTCTTGGTGAAGATATCAGCAAGTTGATCAGCAGATGTCACAAAGGGAATACAAATCAGCCCATCTTCTAACTTCTCCTTGATAAAATGCCTATCCACCTCAACATGTTTGGTACAATTATACTGTACTGGGTTGTGTGCTATGTTGATTCTAGCCTTGTTGTCGCAGTACAGCATCATAGGAAGACGAATAGGGACACCAAGATCTTGTAGCAAACCTTTAAGCCAGAGTAACTCACAAATTCCTTGTGCCATAGCCCAAAACTCAGCTTCGGCACTAGAACGAGCAACTACATTCTGCTTCTTGCTATGCCATGTGACAAGATTTTCACCTACAAAGGAGTAATACCCAGAAATAGACTTACGATCTGTAGAACCAGCCCAATCAGCATCAGTGTATGCTTCTATCCGTAGGTGACCATGTGTAGATAGAAGAATTCCTTTTCCAGGAGCTGACTTCAAATAGTGCAAGATACGAAGAACAACCTCCATATGAGAAGAGTAGGGATCATGCATAAACTGACTCACAGTACTCACGGCGACAGTAATGTCAGGACGAGTACCAGCCTTTATTAACAGGCTCACCCTCTTTTTCCTTGAGCCGAACAGTAGGGTCCATAGGAGTATCTGAAGGATGGAAGCCTAACAACCCGGTTTCAGCCAATAAGTCTAGGACATACTTCCTTTGGGAGAGAAAAATGTCTTTAGAAGGTCTGGCCACTTCAATCCCAAGAAAGTATCGTAGTTTCCCTACATCTTTAATCTCAAATTCTTGTCCAAGGAAGGTCTTCAACCGTCTGATCTCATTACCATCATTGCCAATAACCACTATGTCATCAACGTAGACTATAAGAACAGTGAGTTTTTCACCAACCCTCTTTATAAAGAGTGTGTGATCAGCATTACTCTGCTTATAGCCCACAGAAATCATGGCCTTGTGGAACCGGCCAAACCATGCTCGAGGTGACTGCTTCAGTCCATATAGTGCACGCTTCAGCCTACACACTTTTCCTTGGTTTCTGTCACAAGAGAACCTGGTGGAATGTCCATATACATCTCCTCATCCAGTGCTCCATTTAGGAAGGCATTTTTTACATCTAGCTGCTACAAATCCCATCCAAGGTTGATTGCACAAGATAATAACACACGAACAGTATTTAACTTCGCAACAGGTGCAAAGGTTTCCTGGTAATCAATGTCGTATGTCTGAGTGAACCCCTTGGCCACGAGGCGTGCCTTATACCTATCCATAGTGCCATCCACCTTCTGTTTCACCACAAACACCCATTTACATCCAACGGTTTCCTTCCCAGGTGGAAGAACCACAAGCTCCCATGTGTTATTTTTCTTCAAGGCCTCCATTTCTTCCATCATAGCTGCCTTCCACTTTCCATCTGATAGAGCTTCCTGCCAATTGTTAGGAATACATACAGAAGAAAGAGAGGAAACAAAAGCACTGCTACTTGACAATGTGATTGGGATGTTATGCAGTGGCATAAACGTTTAAGACATATTTCTCTTTTTGTCATGAAAAAACTCCTACCTCAATTTGTTTTTTGTTGTATTGAGTTCATATATACTTCAATGTAAATCTTAACAATTTGCCACACATTGTAAATCTCACTACTTTTATCATGGTCATATAACTACTTCTCCATTTCAAAGTTTTCAGTCTGATGTTTGGGGACCAGCTCCTTCTACCTCTCTATTTGGTTATAACTACTTTGTTACCTTTGTTGATGACTACTCTCAATACATGGGTGTAACTTTTGAAAGATAAAAGTGATATATTTGCTTCCTTATAAAATTTCTATCAAATGGTGTGCACTCAGTTTGAAACTTGAATTAAGATTGAGAGGACTGATAAAGGAGTGAATACATGTATGGGGAGCTGCAAAGGTTCTTTGATGAAAATAGGATAGTTTATCAAGTAGCAGGTTGATACACCTCAATACAATGGAGTAGCTGAAAGAAAAAACCGTCATTTTGTTGGAAATTACCATAAGTTTGTGGGCATGCATGTTCCAAAACTTTTCAATAGGCCTTGCTTGCAAGCACCTTCCTTATAAATTGCATTCCATCTAGCATTCTAGGTTTCAAATCTCCCTTGGCACTCCTCTCACTTACCACCCCCACTTTCTCTCGTCCACCTAAAGTCTATGGCATGTGTTATGTTCATGTTTGTAAGTATGACCGTACTAAACTTGACTAGAAGGCTCTCATATATATCCTCCTAGGTTACCCAACTATTGAGAAAGGCTACAAATGCTACCATCCACCTTCTTGGAAGCGATTGGTATCTAAGGATGTTACATTTTTTGAGTCTGTTACAGTTTTTTTCTTCTCAGGCACCACCTCTTCAAGGGGAGAGTAAAAGTAAAGAGGTGTCTTGACCTTTCCCATCTTTCTTTTTTGGGAAAATTACACTGCCACCCCCTGAGGTTTGTATTAAATACAGAGCAACCCCCTGTGTTTCTAAATTATATAGCCACACCCCCCTGAGTGGACGGTAAGTGAACAGTGTTAAATAATACATTTTAAATACCAACTTTGCCCTCTTCTAATATCCTGTTAATAGTCAATGGGAAATTCCAACTTTACCCTTTTACCCTTATGTACAAAACCCTCTTTCTTCTCCAGAAACTCCACTGTCCTCTCTGGCGATCTACAAGGGAGGAACTCTCTGAAGGTGGAATATGGATTCGAGTTCCCAGCTATTCCAGCCTGTTGCAGCACAGACATCTTAGCGACCCTACTGCACGGAACCCTCTTCTCCTTTCCCATAAAAACAACTACTCCTGTCAATTGACTTTTTTCATTGCAAGTTGTTAAATGATTCTGGATAATAGGTTACAGGATGTAGAACACTGTGAGAAACGATTGTATCTTGTTTTTTAATAGCTAGATCTGGATTGGAAGAAGCACATGGATTCGTGTCCAGAGCTTGCTAAGAATCCGCGTTTAATAAAAGTGAGTGAGATCTTTCCCCTCTGTAGAGCGCCCTGTTGCCTAGGTGTCCCTCCACCTTGGGTTGCCTTCACAACTATGGTTTGAAGAAAAAACTTACTTTTTCAAACATATTCAACTGCCACATTATGAGATTTGGTGTACATTTGTAAGTGGGAATTTGCCATTACGACTACTCCTGTCTTCTTCACTCCTCTGTTCTCACCGGCTAAACAAGATGACTCACCACAGTGAAGAAGAGAAGATCGCTCTTTTTTTAAAGTCTATTTAGCAAACACTCGCCGGAAGGACACATGGATCCCTGTCCTTTTGTGCGACTTCTCGTCGGAAATCTTGCTCTGAAGATCCCGGTAGCCTCGAAGCCCGCTCGTTCTGGCGTTCAACCGGCTTCGTCTCCATGTTTATGTAAGATCAGGCTCAAGAACTTCCCTCTGCAGACCTCGATCGCCCCTCTGATCTCATCCGAGACTCAGTTTCCTAATGGTCAAACTCAAACCCTTGCTGCCAATTTCGACTTGAGCAAAGCAGATCTGGAGAAGCTCGCTGCCAAGTCCATTTTTGCTGCGAAGCCTTGTCTTAAGATTTCTATCTACACTGGTCGTAGAGGTACTACCTGCGGTGTTAACTCTAGGAGATTCTTGGGGAAGGTTTCGGTGCCCTTGGATTGGGGAGGGGAGGGTGGGGTGGGGGTGGTGGTGGTGGTGTTGGTGTTAGGTTGCAGGGGGTAGGGGCGGGTGGGTTAGGTTGCAACAGGTGGTGGGGCCAGTGGGGTTGCAGAGAAGAAGAAGGGATGGTGATGGGGTGGGCCCCATTAAGTCTATTTCAAAGGTAAAATTAGAAAAAAGAAAAAAATTGAACAATTAGGGGTATGTCAGTCATTTTAAGCCATGAATTACCAACACCGTACACTTAACGGGAATGATATAACGGAATGGGGCTGTCTGTAACAACTAACCACACCTTAGGGGGTGTGGCTGTATAATTTAAAAACACAGGGGGTTGTTCTGTATTTAATACAAACCTCAGGGGGTGGCAGTGTAATTTACCCTTCTTTTTTTACTGGAAAAACTATCAATATTGAGGAAGAAAGGGAATTAGGAATTGGGGATTAGAGGAGGGTTGTCGAACATGAAACATGGGGATTGATGAAAATTGAAAGACAAGATATGGGGAAGAAACATTTAGTGTATAGCCGAAAAGCAAAGAAGACAAAAATGTTGAAGCTTCTTACTTAAAAGCTTAAGCTCTTAAGTATTGATGTTACCCAAATAGGATTACCCTTCTGTCATAATTACCCTTCTTCCAAATAAAATTATTTTATGCCAAATAAGACTTTCCATTTGGCATCAACTAACATGTACTGTACTGACCTAGAAGGCATGGTATTTGACCCTGAATCCTTTCCTTGTTATCAATTGATTCATTATACTGCATTATCCGTTCCCCTGAATTAACTGCAGAAGACTGCACATTGAAAGGATAAAAAGAGGTCAAAGAATAAAAAAGTTAATTAGGAAGAATCCAAAATAATGGATATAAGAAATAGCTTGAGAGCAACATGAATAGCTTGACAATAACCAAATAAAAGGAAAAAACGCATCGCTGTCCGCATTAGTGGAGAAAAGTTTTTATTCAACCATGCTTACTTTGGGTTGCAACTTTCCAATGCAACAAGAAACTTTGGTACGTGAGTAAAAACCAAAACCAATACAATTCTGTTAGTTTCTCATGCCTCTTTAGGTAGATGTAATATAGAACGGCATACTCAAACCATAATCACGTCCATACAACAAGATATCAGATAACAAGAAAATATATATTATCTTAATCAACAGATCAATATGAGACATGAATATAAAGCCAAACCAACTCCATAACATTAGTTCTTGTTTTGTAAACCTTTTCAGATTTATTATTTATACCAGTTCTAAACCAGATGTCAGACCCAGAATCCAGATTAAGACATCAGGTCGATTCATCCTTTGGACCAAGGTCAATAAAGAAACAGAATAACCATTAAATCCAGATGAAGGGCCTCGAGATACATGGCGGAGGAAAGTCAAGGTGTACCAGCCAGGTTTGCACATGCAGTATTCTCTATAACAAAATTGATTTCAAGATTCTTTCCCCCTCCCCCCACTATTCTCAATAATTTGGGGGAGGACATACACAGGTTATTTTCTTTTTCCTTTTTTTTTTTTCTGGGCCTATTTACATTGACCTAATCTATTAGCGCCACAGCACGGAGGAGGGGGAGGCACATACAGGCAAATTGAAGGCAGGATTTGATCCCAAGACCTGGCATCTTGTCTGCATTGAATACATATATCTTCAAGTAATCCTAATATTCTAAATTGTAGTTGGGTGCTCTATGGGAAAGACTCACCTAACTTGAGAAAGATAGCAATCAAGGTGCTTTCTCAAACTTGTTCAGCCTACAAATTTGAGCGCAACTGGAATACATTCTCATTGACCTACTCTAAGAGGCGGAACTAACTAGGTCACAAACGACTGGAGCAGTTGGTGTATGTGCATTATAACATGAGACCAAGGATGCAACACATACGCCGAGTCATTGAGGGTGACCCAATCGAGCTTGACAACATTTTTAAAATTGACTCAGATGATGATGAGGATCCCTTATACCAGTGGGTGAAGGATCGAAGTGAGCTTGTCATGGATCAAGCCAGGGATAGGCCCGACCCCGAGATAGCTAGTCAAATGGGAACCGCTGTGGACGAGTATATGTTGTCTTGCTAGGGCCGTGTGCATTCACAAACACCCCACCTTTCGAGTCTCAGGCTGGCCAGGATTATGAGGAGGACCTCGAGTAGTCGCATTCCAATGATGGTGATGGTGATGGTGATGGTGATGGTGATGGTGGGGGTGGGGGTGGGGGTGATGGGGGGATGCGCGAGAGGTACCAGTACCAGCTTGAGCCAGAGCTAGTGCGCTTCACAAGCGAGACTCAATACTCATGCCACACAGGATGAAGACCACGGTGCACGTGCCCTCACACATGCAGGGCCTACAGGCTACTCAAGAGGCCTGCGTCACCAATTCATACCACCACCTGGGGAGAAGGGTGATGCACTAGAGGCCATGGACATCAAGGAGCTTGACTGGAAGTTTTGGAGGCACGAGTATGGAGAGTGTTATGTATGGGGAGCAGTAGGGTGCACCATCATATGGATATGGCACGGGGAGCACCAATTCTGACTTTAGTCACCACATTGGGTATTGTTAATTTGGGTAGGTTCGCTCCTCATCATCATTACCCTTTGTCTTTGAGTATGAGGGTCGGTCACGCACTGCGTCAGGTTTTGTCGACAGCATTTTCGGGTTCCCGGCCAGCCAGCTATACATGCCAGTTCCAGATCCACATGCACCATCCAATAGCAGTGGCTCTCGCTCGAGTTCTACACAGTTCAGAGATATATACCGTAGGTTAGGGTACCTTGAGGATGTTGACGATTCCATCTATAGGGGCTACTATGGCTAACTTCAAGCGTTTCTTCTGCCATACTATGACAGGGCCAGCTTTTGTGATTCAGTCGAAGAAAAATTGATTCGGCATCAGCAAAATTCTAGTGGTTTTGACCCGGTCTTGCACTTGTTCCGATACTAGGTGACTCACTGACTTGTTGCTTGTATTGTTCACTCTTATATATGTCACTCTTTATATCAAATAATGTTTGATGTATGATTTATTTAATGGTTTATCATTTGATGTCTTTTCATTCTTAATTCTTAATTAAGTTTTTTTAATTCAATTATATGTTTTCTAGTACTAAAGATTGTGTGAAATAGGCCATATCAGTTTTATATATACAATGTAGACTACCAACCTAGGGTCCAAAGTCAAACTACCATTTTGGGTTAGATTTTTTAAAATTGAAGGATTCAACTATGTTTATAGTGCCTAAAATACATTGTCCTGTAACTTTCATGGTCTAATTAGGTCGTATGGCCACCGAAACCAAGGACCAAAATTTGAAAGGAAAAAAATACAATATCTCGACCGAAATCTCGGGTTTTGGCTGAGACAACTCAGGTTCAGGCCTGACCAAAACCATGACCGAAATCATGCCCGAAACCAAGACTCGAACTATGGTTGTGAGGATTGAGGAGTAGCAAAGGCATTTGTCTTTCTAAGAGGAAGTAAATGTTGGATTTTCTGTCTAAGATTGGGATGTTAGCTTCTCAGCTGATACACCTATGGATCCACATCAGAAGTTTGGGGATAATGATGATGATAAATTTTGCAGATAAACATCAGTACATGCGGCTTGTGGAAAAACTTATTTATCTTACTGTAACCAGACCATATATTCTTTTGCAATTGGAGTTATCATTCAGCTTATGGAGACGCACAAACAGGCTCATTGGGAGGCAGCCTATCGAATTTTACATTTTCTTAAAGGTGCTCCAGGAAAGGGTCTTATATACAGACCTAAGAAAGATGTTGATCTTGTTGGGTATTCAGACATTGATTGGACTGGTACTCAGGATGATAGGAGATCTACTATTGGATATTGTACTTCTGTTGGGGGGGACAGCTTGTTACTTGGTGGAGTAAGAAACAGACCACTAATGCTATATCAAGTGTTGAAGCTGAGTACAGAGCTATGGCTCATACTGCAGCTGAGTTATTGTAGTTGAAATCACTTCTTCAAGAGTTTAGGTTTCCAATTACCAAGCCAGTTGATATGTTTTGTGATAATCAGGCAGCTATCAATATCACCAACAACCCTACCTTCAATGAACGGACCAAACACATTGAGGTTGTTTATCACTTTGTTAGAGATGTGGTTATTAAGGGATTGATAGCATACCATTTGTTGGTACCGGTAGCCAACTGGGACGTATGTTTACCAAGGCATTGATTCAGCCTGCATTTCTTGAAGGCTGTTCCAAGCTAGGCATAGGTGATATCTATGCTCCAGCTTGACGTGGAGTGTTAAATAATAGTTGTTATGTCTACCGCAAGTGTAGGGGCAGTATAGTCTTTTCCTTTTCCTCCCTTTCTTATTTTATTGTCTATGTTAAATTGTTAAGTGAGAGGCAGGTATGTAATTACTCTTCATTGGTTAGTATATAACAATACATTGCTGCTGTCGATAGAACGCAACACATAACCTATCACCTATCAACAGTTTTTCTCTCTTAAACTTTTCTTCTTCTTATATTGCTGGTTATGTTCTACTTCTTTTATATATTGCCAGTTATTTGCTTGACACTGTTACAATACCCTTAGTATATGAGTGACAACTAATACACTCACAAAACAAAGCAACCTGTAATAATAATAAAGGATAAGAATACCAGAAATACCTTTAACACTGGCAATGTCGTGAATGGTGATACCCTCTCTTTATCCCTCACATTCATTTGTCCCTTTTGTCTTTCAGTCCCATACTCCCATTTCTACACCTTATCATCCACAACACAAATTGTTCTAACTGCTGATGTGTTCTAAATAAGACGTCTAGGTCTTTTACTCTCTCCTTATGTTTGTCTCATGTGCAGGAAGAGTAAGGTACAACCGCTGGCCCTTTTTTGTCTTTCAGTCCTATTTCTACACCTTAACACCCACAACACAAAAGGGTTCTAATTGCTGATGTGTTCCAAATGAGACATATAGGAAGTTTATGTCTCTCCTTATGGACATCCTTGAGCTGATGCGGTTCTAGCATCAGATACCATTTGAGGAAAGTGACAAGTTTCTGAGGGCCATACATATTCACCCTGGCTCTCGAAGTCCTCTCTAGGAGTATCCAGTGTTGCAAAGATCAGCAGCTCATCTCTCCCATCCCTAAGCGTAAGGCCGTTAAGTTTTCCCATCTTGCCTTCGCGGATGATCTTATGAACTTCTCCAAAGCAAGCATCACTTCACTTGACTAGCTATCTGTCTTGCTTACAGTGCTTTAAGGATCTATCAGGCCTTCGCATCAATTCTGAGAAATCTCTTTTGTTTTTGGTTGGGGTCTCTAATGTTGACAAAGCCTGTTTTATTGAAAAGACAGGATTCTCCATTGGCCAACTTCCAGTCAAGTACTTGGGTTTACCTTTGATCCCGGCCAGATTGTCAGCTCACCACTGCACTCCCATGTTTGATCTCATCCAGAAAATGCTTCAGCTTTGAAAAGGCAAGCTTCTCTCTTATGTTGGCCACTTGGAGCTTATCAGAGTAGTTCTCAGTCATCTTACATTTATTAGACCAGTATTTTGGATTGTCTCAGTCCACCATCAAAGAGTTGGAATCTCTTATGTCTGCTTTCCTTTGGAAAGGAACTAACACCTCCAGATTTCTCCATCCTCTTAGCTGGGCTGTTGTTTGCCTCCCTAAGGAAGAAGGAGGTCTTGGTTAGAGAAGAATCAAAGAAGTCAATTCAGCTGGTATCATCAAGTTGATCTGGAAGCTCGCAACTAAGAAGAAAAATATATGAGTTGATTAGGTATACTCGAGCCTCCTCCGCTCTGATTCTATTTGGACTGCCATGTCTTGACGGATGCTTCTTGGCTCTAGCGCAAGATTCTAATGCTTTGGTCCTCCGTTGTTGGGGCCAACTCCACTCAAATTGATGATGGTGTCTTCACCTTCCTTTGGCTGGATTATTGGCACCCCATGAGTGTTCTCCTTCATTCTATCAATGCCAAAGCCATATATAGTTCAGGCCTCTCAAAACAGTCTATGGTTGCAGATATTATTAGTCTTGATGATTGGGCCCCTCCAGCTTCTTCGTCTCCCACGCTTTCAGCTGTTTGGAATGCCTTGCCTTCCATTGCTAGAAGGCCTCAAGGCACCAGAGATAACGCAATTTGGACCCCTATCTCCTCAGGTCTGTTTAGCTCTAAAGCGGCTTCGGACTTTACCCGGCATCAAGGCCATTTAGCTTTGTAGCGCAAGATTGTATGGTTTAAATACCATATCCCCCGCCACAGCTTCACTGTTTGGCGTGCCCTATCCAATTGCCTCCCAACACAGTCCTTCCTTATTCACCGCCAGATCTCTCTCTCCCTCTTGTTGCTTTTGCTGGAACCCTACGGAAGATATTGATCACCTCTTTTTTGGTTGCCCCTTCTCTCTATTTGGAAAGGGGTCCTTGCAAAATATTGGGCAAGAAGTTGAAAGATACTTCCTTTTCAAAGAGAGTGGATCTGAGTAGGGACATGTCCTTTGTCAGCTCATCTATCAGAGATGTCGTGGGAAAGCTCGCCTTCAGTGCCACCATTAATCAGATATGGAGGGAGCAAAATATCAGGCAATGGTCTACCAAATATAGATCTTGCCAGCAGATTTGGGACTCTATCTCCTTTGATATATCTGTAACAAGCTTTCCTCTATCTCCTCTCATTGAATTGATTCACCAAGGAACAAGCATATGGTTGTTTCCTATGGCTTTTCTCCCTCCATTTTGCGGGCATCTTCCCCAATTTCCTGAGGATTTGGCCTTGTTTAGATAGTTTATCTGTCACAATTTATTTCCCTCGTTGGGGGCCCCTTTGAATTTCTTTTTTCTTCTCATGGTAATGAATTTTTATTTTTTTTGGATGAATGAAAATTTAAATTACGAAGAAAAAAGGGGGGGGGAATATACAAGCCCGAGGGCCAACAAGCCGAAGCTAAAGATTAGCTAGGGCGAAGAATGGTGGTAGGGAGACCCCAGGAGACAACAATCAGCCTGTTCCTTGGAGTATCCAAGACACTACTCAGGGTGAGGGAATAAGCTTTAGATGAAACATCAAAGAAGATGGCCTTCCAAATCTTGTCAAAAGAGCGGAAGTTGGACGTCCATCTTCTAAGGTTACGTTCCATCCAAATGTGGTAATGAATTATTTATTCACCCCAAAAAAATGACTAAGAACTCCTAAACTAGTTAAAGTACCCAAAAATAAAAAATTTCAATCTCATTGATGGGTAACTAAATAAGCTTTCAAACCCCACACCAGATCATGCAAAACAGGTACACTTTGACCTTCAAAAAAAAAAAAAGTGATGAAATAACTCAATTATCTGAAATATTTTTGTCCCAAATTAAAAAACCCAATCCAATGGCTAGCAATGTAGAATCGAGCCACTGATTCAGCTTGTGGGGATACTCGTTGATAAATTTCAAATCAGTCCATGATGATCCCTTCTTTTGGGTTCAATATTCCAATGCTTACTGCAAGTTTCAGTACATTGATCTGGCCTTATTTGGACAGAGATATGATCCTTGTTGATTCCCCTTTATAGATCATCAATTAGAATAATCAACCCCTCCACTACTGCTGTTCCTTCCTAAACCAATCATCAGTTTTAAGATTGATAAATGTCTACAAACATGAACAAAATTCAAACACTAGTTATCTCCAAACTCAGATACGTTATCTTGAAATGCTTGGCTTTCGAAAGCCAATCCAGTAAGATTGCTACTAGGTCTGCATGTGTTGTGGAATTGTTTCTAACTTTAAATTTGAGTACCCGTCCTTCCATTTCCTTCCAGAATCACTTCTCCAGCTAAGGAGAAAAACTACCAAAGTATTCTGCTCTGAGAGTTGATCTATGGCTTAAGTCAAGCAGTGGAGATTATTTCTCTATTCAACTAAAGCAAAGATAGTGTTGAAATTATTTATCCACCTGTGTCCCCCTTTGATTAGTCCGCCGTGTTAAAGCTCCTGTTTAATATACATATTGTTTCCTCCCTTTCCTACAAGGTCGGCCTTTTAGAGGAAGCGGTTCCAACATGGTATCAGAGCAGGTAGGGGTCACGGTATCGAATCCCCCTGGGAGCGGGCAGGTGTTGAAATTATTTATCCACCTGTGCCCCCTTTTGGATAGTCCGCTGTGTTAGAGCTCCTGTTTGATATACATATTGTTTCCACCCTTTCTTACAAGGTCGGACGTTTAGAGGAAGCGGTTCCAACAGATAGAAACGAAGAAGCTAATTCTTTTTTCAATTTTTTTTTCAGGGGGGGAGAAACATGGAAATTAGTTATAGATGTTGGAGACTTCATTGCAGCAAGTTTTGTAGTTGGGAGTTCTGGGGCTGCTGTTATTGCATGTAGTTGATGCTAAATAATTGGGAGCAGTGTTGAGGGTTTTGTTCCTTCCTTTCTGTTGCCTTATGTGGTATTCAGGTTGTTGGAATGGTCTGGTCATTAAACTGTTGAGGGGGCACTTCCTTGCTGCATGTGTATTATTTAATTCTTTCATTTAATGGTATATCATTTTTCCGCAGTTAATAAAATTAACCATTAAGAAAAGAGTGAACCAAAACCTGAGTTCATGGTGATAGGGCCAATAATTAGAATAGTTGACAACTTATCATACGTTGAAGATATGTTGCCTGGCCATTAAAAAAAGAGTGAACCAAAACCTGAGTTCATGGTGATAGGGCCAATAATTAGAATAGTTGATATAATGGATACATAACAAAAAATACTAGGGCACCTTGTTGCCTAAGCGCTTAGGCAGCCCTCCAGGCCTTGGGTTGCCTAATTGCCTTGACAACTATGTGCAAAAGTATATTTGTCTTCCTCTCGCTACTCGTTGGTAACATAGGGAATAGGGAGGGGGGAAGGTTCCAGCCAGGAGACTCAACTCGAGACCTCCTGGTGAGCATGGGCATGAAGCGCACCACAGCTCACCGACTGCACTAGGCAGATGTTGGTTAGTAACATACCACCAATTCTTGAAGCAATGTTCGGAGAGCATTTTCCAAAAGCTGATTCTCATCTTGGACTAGTACAGTTTGCCTCTGTCAAGAGAATTCCCAATCAAAAGATTTAGTCAAACAAAATTTAATAAACTTAACAACAAAGAAGGTTAGGATAAAGATAAACAAATGCCAAGCAAAATGTTACCAATCAAGGAACATAGCAATATAAACAAATGAGGGACCCCACTATATAACCATATAACATGACTTTGCAATAACTTGGACCAACCAGTAAAGTAGATCATCCTGTGTTCGAAGAATGTTGGTAATTCTAACTTATAAAACCAACAAAGTCCTAAACTAAAAATATAGTTATCAAAAATATAAGGGAACATGTTCTCCGTTGGGGGGGGGGGGGGGGGGCTCAGGCCACGCCCAGACACAGTGGGAGGTGAAATGACCGCCCCGTCCCCCATGAAAGGCGGAAATTCTGCCCCCCGAGATGCCAGCACGCGTGCTCCCATTGGCTGCTGCACGCCCATGGCCCCTGCGCTCCCCCACAGACAACGCTCTCCCAAAATATAAATAGAAGAATAGTGAAACCAAAGAACCTTAACCTATTAGTGAAATCCATTAACTATTGACTAACTTACAAAAGTGTAGAGACGTACAAAGGTCCCATAAACAGATATCTATATATATAATAATGGCTTAGGAAAAATATAAATAGATAAACATTACAAGAGTATAACTATAACATATAAATGATCAAATGAAACATGGTATCATGTGTTATAAAGATTTTAAGAAAAATGTTCAACCTTCCCCCCCCCTTATAACTGCTTCAAGCATTCAGTTGACTTTGGCATTACTAGGACCAATAAATAGATAAAGTGTTTGAAGAATGTTGGCGATTCTAACTCATTAAGATAGATAAGACCTGAAATAAAATCTATCTATTTATAAGAAAAATATAAATATAGAAATAGAAGAAAAGTGAAAACAAACAACCTTAACATATTTCAAAGCTACCTATAACTATAAATTATGACAAAGTTTTCGTGGATGACAACCTACGCATGGAGTTGGTGGACATGCTGATGCAAATACTTGGCTGGATGGGTTTTACCCATTGGGATTCCTAGACCACAAGGGACCAATTCCAAACTGGGTTATTGGCTCAGTAGGATATTTAGGGAGATTTACTCGTTGATATAATCTTTTATTTTGGGTAGGGGTTAGATACAAAGAATATTCCAGTTTTAGTTTCCTTGTTTAAGTTTGCTTAAAGTTTCCTCGTTGGCGCAATTTCTTTTTTATAAATATGCTTGTAACCAATGATTCAGTAGTTGAATGAGAATGGAAAGTTGAGTTGTTCTAGTAGTGGTGACTTGATCTCGTGGTCAGCTTCCTCTTCGGGGTTGTTCAGTGCCAAGTCTACCTGGGATCTTATCAAGGCTCGGGGTCCCTCCTCAGTTTCGAGCGGAATTGTCTGGTTCTCTAGGCATATTCACTGTCACAATTTCTCAGTCTGGACTCTGGAGAGCTTTGTCTGCTGCCTTCCTACGCAATCATTTCTCATCAAGAGGCAGATTCCCATCCCTCCTAATTGCTGCCTCTGTTGGGCTGCTTGTGAGGATGTGGATCACCTTTTCTTTGATTGTGCTTTCTCTTCCTCACTCTGGAAAGGCCTCCTCTTCAAGTGCTGGCCCCGAAGTCGTCGCATCCTGCCTTTTGACAGAGAATGGGTATGGGTAGACATGTCCTTTGCAAGGATATCTTGTTGTGATTTGGTCGGTAAGCTGGCTTTCACTGTCGCTATCCACCACATCTGGTTCAAGCGCAAGCTCCGTCGATGGACCTCCAAGTCTCGGTCCTTTCAGCAGATCTGGGACTCCATCTCCTTTGAAGTTAAAGCCAAGATTGATGCTGTCCCTTCCTCTTGTGTAGGGACCCCTAAATAGGCTAATTGTTAACTATTGGGGTCTCTCCTCTATTCTCCAAGTCCGACCTCGTATATTGTATTCTCCTTTTTTCCCTGTGTTTTTTTTTTTTTTTTGGGTGAATAATATATTTATTACCAAAGCAGGAGAAAAAACAGGGAACCCCCAAGGGGGGCAAGAGAGAAAAACAATGCTACATACAAGAGAAGCACCCCTCAAGGGGATGGGGAGAGCAAAGAAGAGGGAAGACCCCAGGATACAACAATATGCATGTTCCTTAGAGAGGTAATACAACTAGGGGAGGACCTAGAAATTTTGCAATTGACTTCAAAAAAGATGGAATCCCAAATCTGACAAAGAGATCTAGAGTTGGAGGTCCATCTCCTGAAGTTACACTCCATCCAAATGGAGGATATGGTCGCTTTGAAAGCAAGCTTGCTTCCCAATCATGTCACAGACCGTATTTCCAACAAAGCACAGGTCCACCCATAATCACTCTCTGTTGAAGGGAAGAATTCTTCTCCTCTTAGGCCAACATCTTTCCAGAACTCCTACTCAAATGGATGAGGAGAATGCACATTCAAAGAAGAGGTGATAAAGATCTTCAGTGGTGTTCTAGCAAAGACAGCAAGAAGAGGACACAGGAATATGCTGGTGTCGAAGAAAGACGACTGAGTTGGGAGGCAATATGAGAGAGCTCTCCAGACACAAAAGCTGTGGCAGGGAATATGGCCTTTGAATCAAACAAGCTTTCTCCAAAGGCATATGTGGCCCCAGACCCATTCCCTATCATTGACAATACTTGGGGTTGAGAAACAAGGTGTTTAGAACTTCTTGAATCCTAAACCTTTGTGCCTGACATTGGGGATATACCTTTTTTTTCCATAGACGATCCTACCTGTAAAGTCCTTGGCTGGAATTCTATTGGAACTGTGAAAAATCGATTGGGAACCAAACCTGATTCTCATTCACCGCCAGCCATTGTTTCAGTTGATTATTATGAGTCTTCAAATTACTGAATCATAGGGTTGTAGGTTGGATTTAACAGATTGATGCATTAGCAAAATACCTGTTAATTTTCAAGTCCATCCTAGTTCGTTTGATTGAACTCAATCACCTGGAGTCAAACCAGGCACCACTGGCTCTGTGTATATCGACCACCGAGAAGTTGAAGACAACCTCAAATCGTGAGTTGTCTTTGAATTTTATCTCCTTATTTCCAGATTTGCCCTCCCCTTCATCTTCAATTCTATGCTTATCTTTTATTTATTATTATTGCCTAGTCTGCCCCTGATCAATAAAAACTAATTCCTTTGGTATCCATTCCTTTTCATCTCCCTTAGTAGCCCTTTAATTTCTGGTTGTTTACCAAACTGCACTCCTTTTAATTTACAAAATGGAGATTTGTTGATTGGGTAGGCCCATAACCGATCTGAACTGGGTTTTTGGAACCCCAGATTGCATCATTTGGTATCAAAGCAAAGCTGGCCATGGATATCTACGTTTTCAAAACCAGAGTTCGTTTGCGCAATACAAAAACTGTTATTTTACTCATATATGACGGGCAGAGTGATAATTTCATCTCGTGGTCTGTGGTGAGATGTTATCAATGACCAACGGAATCATTATTGAATCTGAAGATGATGTCTTTGTCAAATTCTCAATTTCCCAATATTATAATGGTGCTTATTGTGAGATATTTAAATCTTCCGAAAGCATCATTTTTTATTTTTTATTTTTTTGGTGAATAAAAATTCATTACCAAAACCCAAAAGGGGAGGGGAAAAAAGGGGGGAAGGGGAATACACAAGTAAAGAGAAGGGGGAAGCTATACAAGTCACAAGGCCTAGGAAGCCGGGCTAGGAGACTGCAAAAGAGAAGAATCTAGGCCCCAGGTAACAACAATGAGTCTGTTTCTTGGGGAATCTATAAGAGAGCCATGAGGGAGCATATGAAGTCTAGAGCTGACATCGAAGAAGATGGCTTTCCAAATAGAGTCAATAGACCAGGAGTTGGAGGTCCATCTTCGAAGATTCCGCTCCATCCAAATATGAGAGATAGCAGCCCCGAACACAAGCTTGCCGGCGATATCATAGATAGAGCTACCTGAAAAGGACATGTCAAGCCATAACCACTCCCAGGAAAATGATAGGGGACGCCTACTACAAAGCCAAATGGAGGCTAAGGGTTTCTCCAAATAGTGGAGGCTAGGGGGCAAGAAAAGAAGAGGTGATCGACGTCCTCAACAACATTCCAGCAAATGATACATGAAGGGGAGATAGGGATGTGGCAAAGAAGGAGAAATGATTGTGCGGGGAGGCAAAGATTAAGGGTTCTCCAGACAGTGAAAGTGTGACGAGGAATGTGGCCTTTGAACCAAACTAATTTGTGCCAAGGGACAGAGGGGCCATGCGATCTAACAAAATTCCAAGCAAACTAGAACTAAAAATACCATTGGAGGAGGGGAGCCAAATGACTTTGTCCGAACAGGAGGGGTGGGGGGAAGGGGGGAGAGAGGCCCAGACCTGAGAAAGACCGGGGGAAAGGGGAGGGGGGGACCAAGAGCCATGGGAGATGAATGAGGAGAGGGGCAGATTTAGGGATACCAGAAGAGTAGACCTCACGAGCACCTAAGAGGTTGTAAAGGACTCCTAGGAATGCCAAGGATCAAACTAGAGGGAGATGGAGGTCCCATCAGCGATCACAGAGGAGGTGGCACTAAGGGCTAAGGGACGGAGGAGAAGGATTTTGCACCAGACCCAAGAGGGATCAACAGGCTGGGGAGCAATCCAAATGGAGTCATTTTTTAGGAGATAGGAGTTGACCCAATTGACCCAAATTGAGTCCTGCTTAGTGGAGATTTTTTAGATTAGCTTAAGAAGGCCCGCAACGTTATAATCATGGATTCCACGAATGCCAAGCCCTCCTTCTGATTTGGGAAGGCAGGTGGCTGCCCAGCTAATTGGGTGGAGGAATTTGAAAGACTCTTTTCCTTTCCATAAGAAAGCACAGAAGAGAGATTCCATTGCTTTGATTGTGGATTTTGGGAGCCCATTGATACCGCACCACTAGATGTAAGAGGATGGTTGGAAGAGCGAAAAAGGTGTAGTATTGCAATAGCAATTCATGCATTGTAAAGCCTTCTCAACTATGACAGACCTTTGTTTCTAAAATATTGGTTGACAAAGTATGCTTGGAATCAAAGGAGGTGACACCAACAATGCAGCCACAAGAAGAGTCAAAAGGGTCATCACAAGAGAAAGATTGCTCTGCTATGGGACAAGAAGGAATGGTAAAGGGGGACGAGATGATTAATATGGGTGAAACAACAACAAACTCTACTTTAAAGATGGATGTTCTACATATTGAGTTTATTATTCCCCATATATTTCAAGATGAGGATACGCTATCAACGTTTAATCTTCCAAACTTGATTCGTGATACTGGTGTGGAGTATGAGACATTCTCCCAAGCTCTTCTATATTTTCCCCTTATACAAAATTCGAGGTCAAGTTTTTCTCAACACTAGGGAATTGATGCAAATACTTGGTTTGACCCGTTGGGATTCCTAGACCACAAGGAACCGATTCCAAATTGGATTATTGGTTCAGTGGAATATTTAGGGAGATTTACTTTTTAAAGTAATCTTTTATCTGGGGTAGGGATTTGATGCAAAGAGTATTCCAATTTTAGTTTCCTCTTTTTTTTTCTTTTTTTTTGGGTGAATAAATAATGTATTACCAAAGAGGAGAAAAAGGACAACAAGGGGGGGAATACACAAAGGGGAAAGAGGGGGGAAGGGGAGGCGAACCAACTAGCGGGTCCTCAAAAAAGAGCTATCTAAACCCCATGATACAACAATATGCCTGTTCCTTGGGGTGTCCGGGAGGGCCTTCAAAGGCAAAACACGAAGCTTGGAGGAGACATCAAAGAAGATGGCTTTCCAAATCAAGTTGAACGAACAAGAATTGAATGTCCATCTCCTAAGGTTCCTTTCCATCCAAATGTGATAAAGGGCGGCACCAAAAACAAGCTTGCCGGTAGTGTCGCATATAGTTTGCCCAGAAAAGCTCATGTCCAACCATAGCCACTCTCTAGCAAAGGGGAGAGGTCTCCTTTTGCGAGGCCAAATAAAAGAAAGGGCTTTTTTCCAAATGGTAGAAGAGAAGGGGCAGTCAAAAAATAGGTGGTCTATGTCTTCATGGTCAGTCCAGCAAAGGATACAGGAGGGGGAAACGGGATTCTTCTGTGAAGAAGGAAGGCTTGGGTTGGGAGGCAAAGTCTGAGGGCTCTCCAGGCTAGAAAGCTATGTCTAGGGATGTGACCTTTGAACCAGATTAATTTGTGCCAAATGACATTTGGGGCATGGGGTCTAGCTAGGTTCTAGCTAGTTTCCTTATTTAAGTTTGCCTCAAGTTTCCTTGTTGGGTGCAATTTATTTTTTATAAATATGCATGTAACAAACAATTCAGTGGCGGACTGAGCATGAAGAGTTGAGTTATGTTTGAGTGTCCCTGTGTGGCCTAGGCAGCCAATCGGTTGATGGTTCCCTCCTCTCTTCTCTCGTATGATACCTCGCCCTTCTTCCCTCTGCCCTTTCCATTTATTCTTCCTCATTCCCTTTCCCTTTTCTGTTTTTCCCCATTCCCTTTCTTTTTTCTGTTTTTCCCTATTCCCTGTCGTTGACGACACTTGGGGTTGAGAAACAGAGTGGTTAGAACTCCTTGGATCCTAAACCTTTGGGCCTTACATTGAGGGTATACATTTCCCTTCCATAGATGACCCTACCTGCAAAATCCTAGGCTGGAATTCTATTAGAACTGTGAAATATCGATTGGGAGTCAAACCTGGTTCTCATTCTTCCGCCAGCCATTGTTTCAGGTGATTATTGTGATTCTTGAAGTTGCTGAATCACAGGTTTGTGTGTTGGATTTAACAGATTAATGAGTTAGCAACATACCTGTTAAATTTCAAGCCCTTCCAACTCCATTTGTTCAACTTGATCACATGGAGTCGAACCAGGCTTTGCTGTTTCTGTGTATATTGACTACCAAGAGGTTGAAGACAACCTCAAATCGTGAGTTGCCCTATCTCCTTAATTCCAGATTTACTCCCCTTTATCTTCAATTCTATGTTTATCCTTTATTTATTATCATTGCCTAGTCTGCCCCTGATCAATAAATACTAATTCTTTTGGTATCCCTTCCCTATTCATCTCCCTTAGTAGCCCTTATGGTTATTTACAAAACTGCCATTCCCTTTTACAACTTGGAGTTTTTTGATTGAGTGTGCGTTCTGAACCAGGTTTTTAGAACCCAGGATTAAATCACAGATGCACTTCATTCTTCCATATAAAAGAGTGATGTGGCAATTCTGATTGTTGGAAATCAAGGGAATGGTGTGGATTGGCCACATGTCAAATTTCAAACCCAAATTCAATCGTATACCCTCCAATGTATGTCCATAAACCCTTTTGGTCATCGCAGATGTAGCAATACCAAAGAAGAGAGATCAGTACATATGAAAGTAAGGACGAAGAGGAGAAGCAGAAGAAGAGAGAGAGAGAGGAGAAAAGAGAGTTGTGGCTTTTGTAACTCCAAGCCAAGACTCCCCAATGTATTAATAAAGCCTAAAGTAGTAAAATTACAAATTTACAGTGAAGAATAATGAGTAATCTAAACATTACATAAACACCCATAGATAATAATAAAATACCCAAAACACCCCTAAGTCTGGGCCTCTCTCCCCTCCCCCGCCCCATCCCTCTCATTTGGACAAAGTCATTTGGCTCCCCTCCCCTAATGGTATTTTTAGCTCCCACTCTGCTTGGGATTTTGTCAAACCACATGGCCCCTCCGTTCTTTGGCACAAATTAGTTTGGTTCAAAGGCCACATCCCTCGACACTCCTTTAATGTCTGGAGAACCCTTAACCTTTGCCTCCCCACCCAACCTTTTCTCCTTCTACGCCACATCCTTATCTCTCCTTCATGTATCCATTGTTGGAATTAGGGGTACAAATTTGGCCCTGTCGGCCCTGACCCGCCTTGACCCGCCCTGAGCCCGAACAGGGCCTGGGCTTAAGATTTCTGGCCCTGAGGGCGGGTTAGGGCCAGAAATTCATGGCCTTGAGTCAGGGTCGGGTCGGGTCCGGGTTGAGACCTTGGGTTCAGCCCGACCCTGATTTTGACCCTGCTTTAGCCCTTTAGTTAGCTTTTGAATTTGAAATTACCCCCATTATGGCCTCAATTCGATTTTGAATTTTAAATTACCCATTATAGGATAAAATACTGCTCCCGCTTACAGCCTGTCTTCAACCTATTTACTCAATTACCCTTAAATTACATGTATTGTTCCTAAAATACCCAAACCCTAGTCGCTAAACCCCAACAATATCCCAATCTAACCCTAAAAACGTACCAACCCCTTTTATATTCTCATTTTCCCTGTTGTCATCGTCTCCACGCCTCCACACCTTCTCAATCGAACCCTTGACGTTGACGACTTGATGGAGTTATTGCTCGCCGCTATTGCAATTTCTGCAACCCAATACTTTTGACTTCCTTCTAGTTCTCATTTGAATTGAACCTCTGCGAGACTGCGACTATACCTCTCGACCCTCTCTAATTTAACTGGTAAGTCTTTCTCTGCCTTCGTTCTACATTCTTATCTATTTTAACATTTTTAATTAATGTATTTGACTTGTTTTCTTTGTTTCCACTTTTCAGGCTGCATATTGTTGGAAATCTGACATATTATTCATGACTTTAGAATTTTAGAAGCTTTGCAGAGAGAGAACAGGGACCCCAAACCATTCATGTGATTTCTCCAAGAGATGTTCCATTTTATTTTCATGGAATCAGCTCCAGATAGAGCATTCTTAATTTCTTAAACCCCTTTCTATTTTTTCATTCAACAAAGGAGAAAAAAGAAGCATCGTAATTCAGGGTCAAGGTCAGGGTCAGGGCCAACCTGGCCCGGCCCTGCCCAATCAGGGCTAATTAGGGCGGGCCTGGGTTGGGCTAGGCCCGTCAGGGTCAGGGTTAGGGTCAGGGTTTTAAGACCCTGAGTCAGGGTCAGGGCGGGTTTGGGCCTAGATAAGGGGACTCAGGGTTGGGCTAGGGTTTCAAAAAGCCCGACCCAACCCGACCCTGTTGCAACGCTAGTTGGAATGGGGTTGAGGACATCGACCACCTTTTCTTTTCTTGCCCTCTAGCCTCCACTATTTGGAAGAAAGCTCTAGACTCCATTTGCCCCCATAGTAGGCGTCCCCTATCCTTCACTCGGGAGTAGTTATGGCTGAATATGTCCTTTTCAGGTAGCTCTATCTTTGATATTGTCGGCAAGCTTGTGTTCAGGGCTGGCTATCTCTCATATTTGGATGGAGCGGAATCATCGAAGATGGACCTCCAACTCCCAGTCTATTGACTTGATTTGGAAAGGCATCTTCTTCGATGTCAGCTCTAGACTTCACATGCTCCCCCATGGCTCGCTTATAGACTCCCCAAGGAACAGGCATATTATTGTTACCTGGGGCCTAGATTCTTCTCATTTGCAGTCTCATAGCCCTGCCTCCTAGGCCTTGAGGCTTGTATAGTTCCCCCCGCCTCTTCCCCTATGTATTCCCCTCTCCCCTTCTTTCCCTCCCCTCTGAGGTTTTGGTAATAAATTTTCTTATTCACCAAAAAAAAAAGACTTAAAGGTAATAGTGGCACATGAATAATTAAAGAGTCAGGGATGAAGTAAGAGAAATTGTACCATGACTAGTCACTTGGGTCGAAGACCCATTAGCAAGAATGACAAGGGAAGGATTCTGAATTTTAGACAAAGAAGAAAACAGGTCTGACTTACCAGTCATATGAGTGGACACACCATAATCAATTATCCAAGGGGTAGGAGACGTGGTAGTAAGAAGTGTTGATGTACCTGTGTGTGCAAGAGTAGCTTTGGATGAGGAAGTGGCAGTGGATGACCCAAGATTCTGGAGATGTTTAAGTATTTGATAATAACCATCCCGAGACACTAACCCTGATGGAGAAGCCCCAAATGAAGAGGTAAGATTGGTGTTGCTAAAGGACACCTTTTCAGTATTACCATTTGACACTACTGTATTAGCTAATTGCTGAGCCCATTCTGGTTTACCAGGTTTAGCCCAACATGTATCAATTGTATGATTAAGCTTGCCACAGAAAATACACTGTCTGAAAGACTTGTGGATCTGCTGTCCACCGCAACCACTTGTACCACGGCCTCCCCCTGAGCCGTGACCTCTTCCAGGAAAACTAGAACCATGGCCACGTCCAGTAACAAAAGCAAACTTTCTTTAGAAGAGGATGATATGTCAGCTCTAGAAATGAAATAAAGCGTTGAAGACAACAGAATGTCTCATTCAGGGAAGGGACCTTCTCCCCAGCAAGTAATTGGCTCTTCACTAACTAAAAATCAGAATTTAATCCGAACATGAACTTTGTAATTTGAAACTCAGCCAGCTAAATCTTCAACTGTTCCAGATCGGTAGTACTCTCACATTCCCTTAAAGGCACTGCATTACTCATTCAAAGATTTGTCCCCCTGCTTGAAGTTAAACATTTTGTGATAAAGATCATAAATAAGAGACAAGTTCTTTTCTTCAAGTCATTCCAAACTTCCTTGGCAGTGGTGTGGAAGATAACATTCAATGCAATGGCTGGTTCCATACTGTTCTACAACTATATAAGAAGAGTGTTGTTCTCACACATACACTCCTCATAATCTTTGGAATCAGAGAAGGCGGCCTGATTTAAGAAACTTCATCTTGTCCTTAGCATTGATATAAACCTTAACAGCCTGAGCCTATAAAAAGTAATTAGGCACTCCATTGAGTTTGATTGTAGTAATCTGGGCATTGATGTTGTCCGAAGTAGGTTAAGGATCCGCCATCATGCACAATGGCAACAGATTAGGCATTCAATGGAGAAATCAATAAAACCAAGAAAGGGCACCCCCTAGCCAGCAGCCAACAGTCCACCAAAAAATATATAATCAATGGTAGATTGATCTCCGAGTCCGGAGATATATAGTAGGGTAAGAGGAGACATAAACCCCAATATTTCACACTGATCAGAAGGGCCAACAACCAGCAATAAATATAATCAATTCTGAACTTGAAACACCCAGATTTTGGTACTGAACAAATGCTTTGCAACCAAACACTCTTAAGTGTTCGTATGAGACATCTTTCCTGGTCCACACTCTTTCTGGATAATATCCCTTCAAAGGAACTGAAGGAGATAAATTGATCAAATAACATGCGGTGCGCCCTCACTCCAAAAGGATCAAAAACTAATTCCAATGGATTTTCAAACTTATTCTTCGGTAAATCAGAAATCCTTTTCTAGAATGTTCACAATCTTTTTTAGATCTTTTAGGCCATGATCTTTCATTTCCATAAGAACTTCTTGGGAAGTTATAGATACTTTTCCATACTTTGTAAGTTTGTATATGGAGTACTTCACAACATTTCCTCTGCAGTCTTAGGCTTTGGCGTTATTCATCATGCACTTCTCAGACCTGAGACTGAAGAAAAATCCTTTACAGCTGGATCGGTTCATGCTTTGGCGAGCAAGCACTAAAGCCCGCTTTGGGTTGGCATTGAGTGGTACCATACATCATCCCCTTATAATAGCGATACTCAACAAGGCTCGACGCGAAGCACAAAAGCGCTTTAAGGCGCATTAATCAGGCTTTGAAGGTCACACAAGAAGGCTATTCGACCGACAAAACATAGGAATTAGTGCGTGCTGAAAAATGGACTTTTCTTTCCAAGTGAAAGTAATCCTTTTTTAGAAATCGAATGGATTCGGTCTTATATATACGCGAGGAAGGTAATCAAAAAATAAGTCGAACTCATCTTCTTTCTTTTATCACATAGGAGCCGTGTGAGATGAAAGTCTCATGCACGGAGAGAAAGAAGTGAGGAATCCTTGTGATTTTTAATTACAGTACAACCAGGGTTCAGACGTACCCCAACTTACGGTCGAAGAACCTTACTAAGAAGGGCAGCAATGCCCTAGAATACCAAGGAGATCTGATGGATAGATCTCCTATGCGGGCAAATATTGATGCTGCCAGAAAATCTCCAAAAACAGAGTACCGCCAGCAGGAAGGTGATGTAGATTGTCAAGTGATTGAAGTCTCTGATCAGTGTCCAAAAGGGATAGAAGATGCTCACCTGAGGGACGAATAAGGTCCTAAAACTTCAAAAGAATCTGTCAGCTGGATGCAGAATATAGGAGACCGATTTTACCAAAAAAAATATCCAGAAACAGAGTACCATCAGCCTATCTTGGTATAATTTGATTATTGTAAACCGAAAAACCCATGGAAATCAATATTGCAGGTAGTATGTTATCTCCATATAATCAAACTAGGGTTTCATAAAAAAGGTGTAGCAGCATAGATTGCTGCAGACCACAAGGAAGGATCCTTGGTAGACAATCAAAACAGTAATTGGGGAGAAGAGAGGCCGGTTATTTATGCTCTGATACCATGTAGCAGTACCAAAGAAGAGAGATCAGTACATATGAAAGTAAGGAAGAAGAGAAAGAGGAGAAACCGAGAGAAAGGAGAAAAGAGAGTTGTGGCTTGTGTCGAACTCCAAGCCGAGACTCCCCCAATGTATTAATAAAGCCTAAAGTACTGAAATTACAATGAAGGACAATGACTAACATAAACACCCATAGATAATAATAGAATACCAAGAACATCCCTAAGTGGCAGTAAACACTTGACAGCAGATTTTTCAAGCCATTGTTTTGCAACTTGGCAAATTCAGTTTGGGCTGAAACTTGACATGTGAGCATGGGACCTTTGAATCTACCTGTCCACAAAATTGCAACCCACCTGAACTATGTTCCGGTCGATCCCACAAGTAGGCTGCCATTCACGAAAATCACTACCATCGGTTAATTTACGTGTAGAGACGGATTCCATAAACAAATGACCTTAGGAAATATAAAATAAACAAACTTATATCATTCAAACGAAATAAAGTACCATCTTTTATATAGATGAACAAATGTAAAAACCATTTTTTTGTTAACTATCACAAACATTAATTGTTCTGCACCAATATCGCCATCATAATCATAATCATCAAAAATATACAAATGCTACTTGAAGGTATCTCTACTTTCAATCAGTAAGGAACCATTAAGGCAGCAAGCTCTGACACAAATACTACTTCGATGTTCTTAGGCTGGTTTGAAAGCCTAAACTGAACTGTCTCACCACTCAATGCTGCTAAATTCCATCACTATTCTACCTCTTTTTTTTTTCAATAACAACAGAACTATATTACAAATAGAAAAGAAACAGAGAAGATATATGAAAGCTCCCACAACAGGGAAAGGCAAAAAAAAAAGATAAAACCCTAGCAACAAACAAAAACCACACGACTGAAAACCCAACAGAACCTGACCCACAAAATAGTCAACTGTCCTATCCTCTTGCCCCCAACTCCCCCCCCCCCAAAAAAAAAGAACAGCGGATAAACAAAAAACATACTATACGGTAAATTCATGATGTAAAAGGATTTATCAAAGAACAAGACTCAAGTATTTGGTCCTAAGTCATGCCGAGTAACATAAGGATATTTCAATTTCATATAAAAATGAAGCAATTAAGTCTGCAAAGACCTGAGGCTTTATAGCATCTTGCACTGTTTGCAAAGCAAAACTTGCAGGTGGTCCAGGTTGCACTATTGCAGTTCGAAATATTTCCTGAGGCAAAGAAACAAGATATGAGAGGAAAAAAAAAAGGCCAATCAAAGAAAAAGGAAACAAAGACCAAAAAGACGAACAACATAATGCAATACGTCCATTACAGATGAATAAGAACATCGAACATTCCCTTCAAAAGCCACATAACTTTAAGAGAACTTGCCATATCCAGTTGTGTATAAAAAGAGAGAATAAACCATGTAAAATGATTACTCACTAGCAATGAGGCAGGTAATCCAAGTGGAATTCTACTAAATCCTTTACCTCGTTAATAAATAACATCACAGCCAAGATGGGGCACCATTACACCTGGGATGATTTGGAGAGGAGTCATAAGGAAACCTCCAAGGTCTGGACATTTTAATCCAAGAAACTCAAAAACTGGTAAAGGAACATAAAAATCCAAGCTACAGATTTTTTTATCCAAATCTATGTCACTCTTCCACAGCCACTTTTGACCCTTCCATCCCAGACCTCTTTTCCTCAAGCTAGAGACTCTCAGCCTCAAATCATCAGGGAAGACTTTAAAACACAACCTCAAAATTCTCACAAGGTTTTGCCAATAATGCTGTGTCTTATCTAGGGGTGCAACCCGGCCAGACCATAGCCCAACCCTGGGTTCCCTTAGCTCAGTGACGGATTCAATCTAACACAATAGTAGATTTCAGAATCCTACCAACAGGATAGTAGAAGTGCACAACCACCAGAACAAAGTCTGCGATATCTCTCAAACCATAATTCTGATCAGCCCAAAATTACTAACTGTTGAATTATTTATCCACCCGCGTCCCCTTTGGATAGTCCACCGTGTTAGATCTCTTGTATAATATACATATTGCTTCCTCTCTTTCCTACAAGGTCGGTCTTTTAGAGTAAACGGTTCCAACACTAACAATACTAGGTCTCCCTAGGTCCTTCAACTCCTCAAAGTTCGACTCTAATCCAATGGTTGGATCGGGGGATAAAGGAGGGAAACCAAAATAATAACTATGGTTCCAGATTTAGATACTAGGCTGTATCTTCATATCAACACAGCAGATCATCATCATGTTAGAGTTTATGTATTAGGGGTACTTTAGTCCTAGTTTATTGTAAGTCATATTGAGTTGTAATTCATCTTTTGTTACTTTTTACCTTTTACCTCCATAGGGAAGCATATGTAATTCCAAGGATAATATTAATGAATCAAATAGATGAGAGTAGAACATAAGCTACACACCACGATTTCTCCCATCTCTCTTCTTCTTCCTTCCTCTCTTCTTCTTCCTACCTCTCTTCTCCTTCCTCTCTTCTTAGCTAATACTCCTTGTTCCCTACTAGAATCAATCCATACCTAGTTTCTAACTTGGTATCAGAACTGGTTTGCGAGTCGACTAAGCTAATTTTTTTTCTACACCTCTCTTTGGAAACCTAGAAAGATGGAGGGTTCCACTAGAGGCTATACTATGTAAGATACTATACATAGAAGATTCAATAAAGTTCTATTCTCCAAAACAAGACCTAATGGAGAGACTTTGGGGGCTGTAGAGGTCGAATGAAGCCCTAGAAGTTCCAGCAAAGTTACTGCCAGCACCTCCACTCTTGCTTTCGATTCTCCCTCATCACACTATCTTTTGGAATGAGACCTTTCTTGTTAGAATCGTCCAGGGGTTCTCTTTCAAACCCCTAGGGATTCGATTGGTGAGATGGCATGGTTTGGGAGTACAACTCATTCTCTTACAGCTTCACAGGTAACACCAGATTCTGGTTTTTTTTTTTGGTGAATAAATAATCTATTACCAAAGCCCAAGGGGGGCGAGAGGAAGAAAGGGAGGATATACAAAGGAAAGAGGGGGGGAGAAAGAAACAAGCCCTGAACCAAACTAAGAGGGGGTATGGGGCCGTAAAAGAGCACTATCTAAACCCTAGGAATCAACAATATGCCTGTTCCCTGGGGAGTCCAAAAAGGCCTTGTGAGGGAGGAAACTCAACTTTGAGGAGACATTCGAAGAGATGGCTTTCCAAATCAAGTCGAAAGACCGAGAATTGGAGGTCCATCTCCTAAGGTTCCTCTCCATCCATATGTGATAAAGGGCGGCGCCAAACACAAGCTTGCCGATAGTGTCACAAATAGAGCATCCAGAGAAAGTCATGACCAGCCAAAGCCCCTCTCTAGCGAAGGGGAGGGGTCTCCTGCTACGAGGCCAAATAAACGATAGGGCTTTTTTCCAGATGGTAGAGGTGAAGGGGCAAGCAAAGAATAGGCGGTCAATGTCTTCAAAACCACTCCAACAAATGATACAAAAAGGGGGGACAGGGATTCTTCGGTGGAGGAGGAAGGCCTGGATCGGAAGGCAAAGGTTAAGGGCTCTCCAGGCTAAGAAGCTATGGCGAGGGATGTGGCCTTTGAACCAGTCTAGCTTGTGCCAAAGGACAGTAGGGACTTGGGTCCTAAGAAAGTTTCAGGCGGATCTAAAGCTGAAAAGGCCGTTTGAGGAGGGGAGCCTGTTGAAGTACTGTTCATGTGACACTGTTCACGTGAACAGTGATTTGATTAATATGTGTATCTTCTATTTTCCTAGTCCTAGTTGGAGTCCTAGTTTCTAATTATGTTAAGTCCTAATTCTACTGTGAGTTGTTAGTCTTAGTTTCAGTTTGAGTTGTTAGTTCTAGTTCTTTTCCTATTGTAACTTGGAATCCTATCATGATTAGGAATTCCTAATCTGATTAGGAGTTCCCCTTTCTATTGTAATTTGAGATTATAAATACAAGAATTATGAGGGAGACTGATAAGTAAAACAGTTCTCTCCTCTTCCTCGTCTTCTTCTCTTTCTCTTTTCTTCTCTCTAGAGTAACTGGTTACAGGTCCTAGGTTTTCTACAGAGCCAAATAACCTTGTCCGCATGAGATGGGGGGGAGGAGGGAGCCAGATTCTGGTTTGACTACTTGTTTCATCTACAATGACTTATGGTTTGGTGAATAGTTGTTTGAAGAGTCACATTGTTTGAGTATTATTAGTTGTTATGGAATGAAGCTAAGGTGTAGAAGGTGTCTTTTACTTAGCTATCTTCAAGAAATTGCTGTTCATTTGTTTGTTGGTTTGTTTCTCTGGGTGGAGTGTACTTGGAATGCAATAGATGATGATTTCCAGTTATGAAATGGTGTGGAATGTCTCATATGGATCCTTGAGTTGTCTTAAGATGTTGTTACCCTTTGAAGGGTTTATTGAGTGGAGTTCTTCATGTTTGGAGCTTTGTTTTCCTTGTTGGAATTTTTTTTTTCGAAGTGGGACAGTGTATTTGGGTTGAGAATATACTCCCCATTTGACTTTGGGTGTTATCCCCATTTTGAATTTTGTAAGCATTTCTAGGATCAGTGAATCGACAAGGGTTGTTTGGAGAAGTTTTTCCCGAGAAGAATTGTCTTTGTTTGGATAGAGCGTGTACTCCCCATTGGGTTTGGGTATCTTCCCCACTTTTTCATGTATTCTTACATTATGTCAGTTGTTGGAAGAAGAGGCCAAGTTCCACCCCAAGGGAATGACATGGATAGATTCAGCTGTGGCAATGGGAAATCTGGACAAACACGAGAGAGATGTTGGATACTTTATAAGTTGTCCCCTTGGTATGCATGGCAGTGGGAGAGGGGGAGCCAGAGCACGCAATATGATGACTGAGGTTGAACCTATGGGATCTCCATATGAACTACAGATAGACACAAGATCTCTCACTCAGGATGATATTACAGCATTTCGCAGGGTTTTGTCATATCTAGATAGCTCTACTTCTACACCTGCAGTGCCAGATTCAGCAGCTTCTACTTTACAGGCTTTTAAATCTGCTCCTTCTACTGCTTCTACGTGGGTCATTGACTTTGGAGCTACTGACCATATGACCGGCATATCCCAGAGCTATGACTCCTACTCTATCTGTTCTGGTAAGGAAAAGGTTAGGGTTGCTGATGGTTCCCTTTCTTCTGTTTCTGGTAAGGGTATTGTCCGTATCACTTCTTCTATCTCCCTTGACTCCATTCTTTTCATGTTCCTCAGTTTAACACTAAACTCTTATATCTGTGAGCCACCTAACCAAATCCTTGAATTGTTGTCACTTTTTTTCCATCTCATTGTGTTTTTCAGGATTTGGTGACAAAGAGGATTATTAGCAATGGACGTGAGAAAAAGGGACTCTACCTTCTTGATCCAGGAACATCCCCTCTACCAACTGCTCAATCCTACGTGTGTAAGCGTAGTAACAACAGTGTCATTGACTTGGTGATGTTGTGGCATCAATGTTTGGGTCACCCTTCTTTTAGTGTTATAAGAAAAAAAATTACCACTTGTTTTCTTCTATTCCTTTTTCCCATGTACTTTAGTGTGAACCATGTTTGTTTGCTAAACATTGTCGTTCTCTTTATCCTTAGCATGGCAATAGTCCATCAATCCCTTTCATATTGTGCATATTGATGTTTGGGGACCTTCTCCCACTACTGTATTTGGTTATTGTTATTTCATTTCCATTGTTGATGATTATTCCCAGTATTCTTGGAATTTTTTGCTAAAACATAAGAGCGATGTCTATGATGCCTTTAAAAATTTCTATCAACTGGTCTTAACTCAATTTGAAACTAAAATCAAAATAGTTCATTCTGATAATGGGGGAGAGTACATGTATGGGGGCTCCAACAGTTTTTTACTGACAATGGCATCATTCATCAGGTTCCCTGTGTTGACACCCCTCAACAGAATGGGGTGGCTGAGAGGAAAAATCACCATTTGTTGGAGGTCACTAAGAGTCTCCTCTTTGGCATGCATGTTCCTAAGACTTTTTGGTTTGATGCCCTTCTTGTTGCTGCCTTCCTAATTAATTGGATGCCAACTCAGCTCCTTAGATCAAAATCACCTCTGGAAACTCTCACCTCAGGCTCCTGCTTTTTCTCTTCCTCCTAAGTGTTTGGGTATGTCTGCTATGCCCATGTCAATAAATCAGTCCGTACAAAACTTGACCCCAAAGCACTCAAACGTCTTTTCCTTGGCTATTCCTCCTCTACTAAAGGGTATAAATACTACCACTCTTCCTCTCGAAGGCAACTTCTCTCCAAAGATGTCACCTTCTTTGAGTATATTTATTTCTTTTCTCCTCATCAGCATCCTCTTCAAGAGGAGACTAATGGAAGTGAATAGGTTGCTGATGTCATTCCTTTGCCTACCTCCACCTCCCCATTCCAAATTGACATTGGGAAATACAAAGAAGTGGATGTTGTTGATATTGATACTCATTCAGGTATTGATGTTAGCAATGAAAAAGAGTTAATTGTGTACAAAAGAGGTAAATGCTTGAAGGGAAAGGGAAAGAAGACCTGCCAAGAGTCCTCTTTGGATCTACATTCTAAGCTCCACCTTCCTCAGTCAGGTAACATGTTTTCTCCTCCCTCTAAGTTAGATCTTCCCATTGCTATTCGAAAGGAGAACAGAGCGTATTAATCCCATAGCCAAGTTTGTTTCCTATGATGCTATTTCTCCCACAGGTATTGTTTTTTCTACTACTCTCTCCTCTTCTTCCATTCCCAAGAATGTAACGGCGGCTATGTCTGACCCTGTGGAAGAAGGCCATGTCTAAGGAAATGATGGCCCTTGAGAAGAGTCGTACTTGGATTAGTTAATCTTCCTAGGAAGAGAGTTCTTGTTGGATGCAGATGGGTCTACACAATTAAGAACCAAGCAAATGATACTGAAGAAAGATAAAAGGCTCGTTTGGTGGCCAAAGGGTACAGTCAGATGTATGGCAATGACTACCTAGAGACATTTGCTCCTGTGCCCAAGCACAACTCAATCAAAGTTCTCCTATTAGTGGCAGCCAATAGAGACTGGCCGTTATATTAATTAGATGTAAAGAATGTCTTTCTCCATGGTGACCTAGAAGAAGAAGTGTATATGCAGCCTCCACCTAGTTTTAAATTTCCCTCAGCTGAAGGGAAGGTCTCAAGCAGTCTCCTAAGGCTTGGTTTGAGCGATTTAGACAGGGAATCCTAAGGAATGGGTATTCTCAGAGTCAGACTGATCACACCTTATTTATCCGGAGAGGTAATGGCACTGTCACAGCTCTTATTGTTTATATTGATGCCATGGTAGTAACTGGGAATGACCAAGCCGAGACAAATAGATTGAAGTTATACTTGACCCAATAGTATGAGATTAAAGATCTTGGACTCTTGAAGTACTTCTTGGGAATTTAAGTGTCAAGATCAAATAAAGGAATCAATATTTGCCAAAGAAAGTTTGTGTTGGACTTGTTCAAAGGAACATGAATGTTGGGTTGTAAACCAACAAACTCTCCAATTGATCAAAATCACAAGCTTATAAAAGATTGTGGTCCTCCTCTTATAGATGCAGGAAAGTATCAGATATTGGTTGGAAAACTAATCTACCTCTCTTTGACTCGGCCAGACATTACTTATGCAGTTGGAATGGTGAGCCAATTTATGCATGCCCCCTAGCGAGCTTTTTGAAGCTTGTACTCCATCCAGGACAACTGATGTGGTGTATTCTTTCTGAAAACAGGAATTCCACTCTAATCATGTTGAATGGATCCATTGATCCACAGGAGTCCAGCCAAAATATTGAGTGTTTAAGGATGCTTTTGAAACTACACGAAGGGGGACATCTTATTAAGTGAAATGCATGGAATTAATGCTTTTATGTACTAGTCTTTAACTTAGCCTGGTAAATTCTATTATTTTTAGTAAATCCAATTCCCATATGCTTGACAACTTTGATCTTTACTATTTTTCATTAAGTTGTGATTCACTTGACTTTACTATTTGTAGTGGGGGTGTTTTTGATGAAGCCTAATATTTGCAAATTCTACAAACTCTCTACTGTTTAAGGTTTGCATTCATAGAACCAGCATCTAAGACATATTTCAATAAACATATATAATTCAAGGCATGCTTTTCAGCACAAAAGATCTGGAATTCCAACAATTCCATTACTGAGCCCATCCAAATACCAAATTATCAAAAATTCCACTTCTAAAACTGAGCCCCACCAAATACCAAATTATCAAAAATTCCACCTCTAAGCGACACCAGCCAATATACTCTTCCACTCTCCGCAAACTATACTTCATTTCAACTCGCCAATTTCAAATATACAGAGCTTAAGCAAACGAAACAGATGCAGAAGAACTAAAAGAGGAGTTTAAGTTTCAAAAGGCAACAGACAGTAGTTGTCACACTGGAATATATAATCAGATTTCAACCTAATGAGGAACCGAGGTTCTAACGTATTGGAGAACCAAGAAAATCCATTGACCCAGAATCCAAAATTTTGTTTTCCTTTCTTTTTCTTTAGCTTTTCGGTTGCTTCCTATATTCGAAAGAGGATATCTATATACACAGAGAAAAGAGAATAGATTGCTTACAAGAACCCGGTCTCTATCTGCGTGGCTGGAAATGTGAACGGGCGTTCGCTCCTTCTGATGCTGGTGAAGAAGAATTCGAAGTCCCTGAGGAGCTTCCGCCATTAGACAGAAACAGAGATGCCGAGAGTCTTTGGGCTCAAAATATGCTTTGAGTTCGTTTTAAATGGATCGTTTGTCGTTCTGGTGGCGGCTGACCCAGACCCGGTCCCTAATTCGGGGTCATTGAAATAACTTGACCCCTCCTTTTAAGGGAGTGTCTAAATGACACTATTATAGGGGTATTTTAAACGTGACACTTTCTTTTAATTGTCTTTTGTTTTATTCTCAAAAGGTTTTTAAAGTAAGGGTACCAAGGGTTTTCAAAAATAAAGAAATCTTATAATAATAAAATTGAAAAAGAACAAGAGAAAAACGAGCTTTCCCCATGCAGTTGTTATTGTCGTTGTTGTTGTATCATCATCGACTTGGCGATCAACCCGTTCTCTCATTCAAATTGTCGTTCATGTTCTCAACAAACGCCTCGGTCTCCACATCAACGTCGGGCTCTCATATGTCATTCCATTCATCGCCTTCGTTCTTCATTGTATGGTTGGAGGAGGCTTTGCTTGCTACCCTCCTTCTCAGATGGCCAAGCTCAGGGATCCCACCTTCTGTCTGCAAACTAATCCCCTCTCTTTTTGTTGGTTATGTACGTAGAGGAAGAAGAACACAGATGGAATCTATTTTCAAAATTAAAGTCACTAGGACCTGCATGATAACACTTCTATTTTTCTATTACTCTCTTTTTTTGTTCCTCGAAACAAAAAAAATAAGAGAAATATGTTTGTTAATACCGGTTCATTTTTTTTGTTCCTGGGAATGAACCGGGACAAAAAATTGCTGAAAAATAAAAAAAAGAAGCTCCAATTTGAAGCTTCTTTGTCCTAAATATAGAAGGAAGAAATAAGGTGGGAGTTGCTCTTTAATGAGCACATTATTAATTTGATGGGTAAAGTAGTAATTTCATGTTCAAAATAAAACAACACATCCAATGCAACTTCAACTACCACTACCATCGATGCCGCCACCACTTCCACCACTACTGCCACCTCTACCACCACCACCTCCACCTCCATCATCACCACCACCACCTCTGTCGCCGCCACCACTACCACCACCACCACCACCGTCGCCACCGCCACCACTACCACCATCGACGCCACTAGCACCACTATTGCCACCTCTACCACCACCACCATCACCGGCACCACTACTTCCACCGTCGTCGCCACCACTACCACCTCCACCACCTCCACCAACACCGGCACCAAATTTTTTGGTATTTAATAGCATTTTTTAATAAAAGTTCTAGAAACATAAATGATTGTGCATGACAAAGTCGTTTCTGTTTATTTTCTAGCCAAAAAATAAAAATTATTAGGCATTATCAAAAGTGTTTTTTTTTTTTGCCCAAAGAAATATGGCCGAGTAACAAAAATACAAAAAGTCACTTTTGGAATAGAATCATGTCCCAAACACAGAAGTGTTATCATGCATGCCCTAGATGAATTTCTTATTCCTGGAATTTGTTTCAACTGATGAAACCAAACAATTTCAATTCTTGAACAAAAAGCTATTTGTTGACTCTTTTTTTTGGTAAGAGCTATTTGTTGACTTATTTCACAAAATAAATGAAACTTTGAAAGCAAAATTACACAAAAGAAAACCATAACCTTTTAAAAACTATTTTTTGGAGTACTTGAGCACAAACAATGCTAAATAGGTGTAACATATGACGATGAAATTACTTTAAAAAAAAAAACCCAAGTTCCTTCATCTATCAAAAAGATTCTAATTGGATAGATATCTTTAAACATCACAATTTTATTTTTTTTTAAATCTCATTTGGATCAAGGCAATTCACATAGCATTTTTAAATCATGACAAGCATAATGGTATGGTATGATTTAAGATCACATACATCATCAATAACTACAGAAATATTATAATTGGAAGGATAAGATACAACCATGATGTTTTAATTATTTTTAAATATTTGATTTGGGTCGTGATCGACCATTTATTTAGTATTAAATCATGATTAACATAGTGGTAAAACTTGATCTAAGATCATATAATCATAAGATTTCAAAGACTACAATTAGAACGATATAATTCAACCATCGTATTTTGGCATTTTAGACATTTGATTTGCATCATGACTATTATCTAGCATTATTAACCATAACAAATATTATGGTAAAATATGATACATGATCAAATATCATAAGAAGCATCCAATCATTTGATTAATATATTAATTACAAGATGTAAGATCAAATGCTTTTAACAATACAATTATAAATCGACCTTTACCAGTGCATTTGTCATGATTTATAATGCTAAATGAATGGTCATAATATAAATCAAAGGTCTAAAATACCAAAATACGATGGTTGAATTATATCCTTATTTCTAATTGTAATCTTTTGAAATCTTGTGATAGTCTGATCTTTAGATCAAATTTTACCATTGTATTTGTTATGAATTAAAATAGCAAGTGAATGGTTTGGTCTAACTTTCCATATAGATGTTTGCTTGATGACACTCCCATCAATTGAAATATCCACTTCTTGATATATATTGGAGACGATATCAATTGAACTAGTCATACGTATGTTTTTTTCAACAAGAAGTACGAGTTAGTAATCATCAAAAATATATTTATTATATAATATCTCAACACATTGTATCGTAATCTGACATGTACCCATTCATGGTTTGACTAGCTCCCATTGGAATCATATTTGGAGTTATATTATGAGTCCTAGACCTAATCTAGATAACAACTTTACACTTTCTTCATTCTTTCTCTTCCAAGAGGAAGAGGTTTCCTTGAGAAGTAAATCCATATTCTCATACTCATATGTTTGTTTATGGATTTAAGACGTGAAAATGTTTATTAAATGGTGAGGTTCAATTTTGAACCGAATAAAACCGATGAGAATCGATCCACAATTGAATTGATTATACATACTAAACTGGAATGAAAAAAGAAACGGTTGTCCTTGACATTCTATACTAGTGTTTTATAGTGGATTTACAACATGTAAGTTGATTTAAATGATTTTAATTTCTTAAGTCAAATTTGGGGCTAGAGTCGTGGTTCAAGCCCAACATTATACAATGGGCTTCAAAAGTAGGTTTGTTCACAATTGGGCCTAGAATTGTGTTAGGTACTTGATCGATACGCCAAAAGCTCTAGAGCTACCTGACATTGGTATCAAAGTTGGGTACCATGTCACGGGTTTGAGTCACGACAAATGGCTACCTGGAGTAGAGTGAAGGTTGTTAAGAAAGGGCTACCTAGCGCCGGGTAAAAACCCTAGAGCAGAGTGGAGCTGCTTGAAAAGGGCTACCTACGGTCAGAGTGAAAGCTGCCTAGAGTGAGAGTCACCAAGGACAACAGTTGCGGAAACATGGTGGTCTGTTATGTGCCTAGTAGAGCCCACTCTAGTATATGGCACACTAGATTAAACCAGCTTAGTATGAGATAGGTTGAAGGGCTTGATTTAACGTGTTCCATCAGCTCTAGAGCTTTTGGCATATCGGTCAAGTACCTAACAAATTGTTAATTCAAGATGGTAAGAAAATGCAAGCGTACATGTAAAAATTGTTTAACTATAAGGTTTGGGCAAGAGATCTCTACTTGGTCGCATGTCTCTACACAAGCGTCTGGGCCAATGGGTGAGCACGCCTGGGTAATTACACAGGGGCAAAGGTGTCATCTCACAATGCTATGTGAGAGGGTGTAGGAAACACCACCAAGTAGAGTTCTTTTTCCCATAAGTTTTTTTTATGGACCGAGTTTCCCTCCACCCACTGTTAATAGGATCCCATTCACTGTGGGGGTAGGAGAGGGCGGGAGAAGGCATCACGGGGGTCTTTTTGGAAAAACTAAAACTCTATTGGGGTTTGTGAACCATAGGATGTTTGGTGAACCGTCCTCTATGGGTGGAGGAAAACTTTATCATTTTTTGTTTATTTTTATTTTTATTATTATTAATAATTAATAATTGGTTTCCATTTGGGATATTAGAATAGTAGAACCGTTTGATAAACAATACTATTTTGATTTCTTCCCTTTACCCCCTTGAATCGAATGGAACCAAAACTAACTGATTAAAACACCCATACCTCACAAGATAGTGTAATTAACTCCAAAACATACCAGATTTAATTACCTCATGAGATAATGTAATTAAACTCAAAACATACTAGATTTAAATATTAAATTTCAATTTATTTTGCAATTAAATTCTTTTTGGAGAATAGGGAGCTTGAATTAATAAATACAGAATAGGAGAATTTACATAGGACTTGACATTAGACTTTTACATCCGATAATACTTTTTGCCAATAGCATCATTCCATATGAGAATGGATAATGCAACTGGAAGACTCTCCATGCATAAGTGAACCTCTTGGCATGTGGGCAAAAAACTAGCAAGGAAGTTAGCACACCCATTGATTTCCCGCACATGATGGATAAAAATGTAGCTTCGGAAGCCGTCTCTGAGATCATGTATATCACTAACAATCCTCATCACAAACCAAGGGCATCCATTGTTTCTGACATTTAGTTTTCAAATCAAAGGAATTTAATTCCTATGTCGCTTGCTCTAAAAATATATGGGAGAAAAACGCTACCTGGGTGTGTGCAGTGGGCTACCCTTGGGCCCACACACAGGGGTGCGTGAAATGACAACCTCACTCTTATGAAAAGACAAAAATTCTTGGGAGACCAGTGGTCCTTTCGCTTGCCCTTGTGTCTAGGTGCAAGGGGAGGCTGAACAACGCACCGCACACTCACACACGCCCAGGTAGCATTATCTTCCCAAACTACATTTATCAAATAATATGATAAATCTTAACCCCCCCCGCCAAAAAAAAGGGTTTTTCCAAATGCCCCCTCAAATTGCCCATTTGTACAAATGCACCTCTGAAACTTTATTAATTCCAAAATCACCCCTACTTTCCAAACTTTGTAACAATCTTATCCAATCCGTTAGTTTGGGACGTTAAACGTTACTTTCAAGGAGTCTAATGACCAAAATGCCCTAGTGATAAAAACCATCCAAATTATTGAGTAAAATGACCAAATTACCCTCATATTCCCCAAATTGTTTAGGATTTGAAACTTGCTGCCATCGCAGCACTCACAGCCGTGACAACGTTGGCGATTGTAGCGGTCGTCGATTTGGGATATCCAAGCGGACCGTTGCGGTTCCTACAGTACTCTTAGTGACCTCGAGTGCTGTCATGTAAAGTGCACGAGCAGGGACAGTTCCCATCAAGGAAGTGCCAAAGCCTCTATAGAGGCCTCTGATGCCCTCGTGGTGCAATATAGCAAAGGCCATTCCAAAGACCTGCGTCTGCGATACCTGTTGCCGATCTTGAGTACAACAACAGGGTAAAGGGTAGCAGAAACTCAAGCATTTGCCAATCGATATCCTAAGGGAGATGTATTTTTGGGGCCGAATCTTCTTCGGCAGTAGCGCTCAAACTCATCTTCGCCACTTTCGAATATTAGATTAGAAAGAGCCTATAGATAGAAGGAAGAAAAAAAACCCCTAAAAGCTAAGAACCTAACCCTAGACTTTAACCTTCGACTGTACAAAAGAAAATAAAGGAATCCTATGATACAGATTACCAATTCATCAAAATCATCAAGTTATGATACATAGTACAAGTATTAAAGTTGGTTAACAGTATATTTTCGTCCTCCTCCAAAAGGAGATCTTAGATCGAGTTCAAACGTGGATTAGCGCGTACGGATCAAACATTTCTCATAAGAAATATCTGATACAATGATACTTCTTACCAGGAAGACAAAGTCAATCATTAACAAAGGTATCATCTTCAGACGATGATCAGAATAAACCGCCGTAGATAATAGATATATCCAGCAAATACAAAGATTCAACAATCAAAAACATATTTACAGGTGAGAGAGAGAGAGAGAGAGAGAGAGAGAGAGAGAGAGAGACAGCTTCGCAAAAATCGAAGGATCTTATAGCCATTGAATTCGAGGGTCTTGTTTTATAGTGGGGTGCAGCCCAAATTGCCCTCATCTTCCCCATTTTTTTTTGGGGGGGGTAGAAATTTAGTCTATTGATCAGACTGACATCTTCCCCAAATTTGCAGCCACAGTCTTGATCTTGGAGAAGGGACAGTTGTAGTGGAGAGAAAATTTTCAGTTTGAAACCCTAAACGATTTGGAGAAGATGAGGGCAATTTGGTCATTTTACTATTTAATTTTGGTGGGTTTTTATCACAAGGGCATTTTGGTCATTAGATTCATTGAAACTAACGTCTAACGTCCCAAACTAACGGACTGGACTAGATTATTATAAAGTTTGAAAAGTAGGGGTGAGTTTGCAATTAGTAAAATTTCAGGGATGCATTTATATAAATCAGCAATTTGAAGGGGCATTTGAAAAAAACCCAAAAAATAGAAAATTACACTATCACCCCATGAGAATTGTATTAAATACAGAATAACCCCCTGTGTTTCTAAATTATACAACCACACCCCTAAGTGGATTTGCTTCTTGACCATAGTTGTCAGCGCCCAGGTGGATTTTTTGAGTCTAGGCGATTGTTGCCTTAGTGGTATTGAACCAGGTTTGGCCCTTATTTATGCCAAATATCATTTAAGTAAATGATTTTATTTCATTTACTTAAGATATTATACATAAATAAGCAATACCTTCTATTTGAATCCCATAGAAATAGTTAAAAAAATCAAATTCCAAAAGATAAAAAGTCAAAACCCCAGTTCAAGAAAAAGAAAATTGGATTTTCGACGGTAGGTGAAATTCTCAATTTTTTGATGCTAGGAGTTTTCTCAAATTTAAAAATTCCTTAAAACTTAATATGATAAAACATTGCTAAAAACCAAAAGAGCGGTAAAATATTCATTTGTTTGATATCTAAAAAAATATTTTCATTAAGAGTGATTTTGACAGCATTTGCACACACCAAATAAGATTTGATCGAAACATAATTCCTTCAATATAAATCAGATTTAAGTAATCTTGGGTTTGTTGGAAAGCTGGTTTTGTGCTTTCCCTAATACAAAAAATCTCATATAAAAATAGAATCATTTGACAAGTGAAACTTCTTAGAGAACAAAAACATTTCTCTAAATCGAGAGCAGTTTAATTACTTATTGATAAGATAATATTTTCTAAGAACAGTATAAACCAAATGTATGTTTGATTGTTTCAAACTTCCAATAGCTTGCGTCTTTAGTTCTTCTGTCTTCTAGTTCTATGTTGATTTTGTTTATGACTTGATGTGGCTTAATATTGATTTTTGATGACTTGATGTGACTTAATGTTGATTTTTGATAACTTGATGTGACTTAATATTGATTTTTGATGACTCGATGTGGCTTAATGTTGATTTTTGATGATATAAGGTATTGCACCCCTCCACCGCCTTGACAACTCTGAGGTGGGCCCAGCCCAGCCGAGTTGGTGCTACTTGGTTGTCTTGGTGCCATTATGGCTACATCACTGCCTAGTGAAAGACATAGAAATAGAATTAATAATGCTTTTTTACTTAGCTGTTTTTGATTTTGATTTCTGTGTGCCATATAGTTGTGTTATACTGTACTATGGTTTATTTTCTAAACTTGCAATGATATGCTTCTGTTTTATTGTTATTCATTTGTTATTTTGAGTTTGTGCTTTCTATCTTTGATAATTTATATCAGTTATCAAATACCTGTTAGTTGAAGGTGGGGCAAAACCCAGAGCTCGAATTAAGGTATCAAGAAAGCTAGGGTTGATCTCTTGTTATCCTATTGAAGAGGCCAATATAATTTTTGAGCACATCGGTTTTTCTTTAAATATTATTTACAGTAATACAGTGTCTTAATTTGATATAAAATAGGTCTAGAAGCAATTCGAGCAATATGGAACTAGTTTGGCCTGTGTAATTCCTGGACAATGCCTAGTTGACCAGCGGATATGTCTTGTGGCTTGGCTGTATATTTTAAAACACTGATTTGTGCATTCTAATCAAGAAGAACATTGTCCTCAGATGAAACTGTGTAGTATCCAAGAACAAAAACTGAAAACTTGCTTCATCTTTTTGCTATAAAGCACATTTAAATATTTAATGCAAAATTTTTGTTTTGTTCATCCTTTTTCTTTCTAAATTCTGCTTACAAATGGGAATCGTGCTAATTTTTTTTACTTAACCATACAGGATCATGTGCGGACTGACACCTATAGGAATGCTATTTTTCAACATCAAAGTTCTATTGCAGGCAAAGTAATGCTCCTTGCTTTTTTATTTTCCTTATTCTCGATTTGATTGTTGTTTCTTGTTATTGCTACAATTTGTTGTTGGAGACATGAGTGTTATTTGCTGATGGACATGGAAATATAGTATTGGATATGTTGGCACTGATTGATGGCAGGAGTTTAGAAATACTGATAAATTACTAAACAAGTTAGCTATAGAATTCTTTAAATTTAGGGCAGTAATTATATCACGTGCAGGAGAGCTAGCTAGCTAGCTCATCTGATCAAGTCAAATGGTGGAGAAGTGTAATTACAAAATACCCGTAGATACTTTTTTCTGTTGATGAAATTGGTCGGGTAAGTCACCCGTTTGTGATTTAATGATTGTTTTTAGAATTTATAGATATTATAGCTTACGACTTCTCTATGTACTTGTCTACCTCCAAAATGCAAACCAGAACATCTGTTATTCCTTCCTAAAAGGTGAAAAGCCCATATCATCCCGTCATAGATTTGTAAATGATAATAACAAAATAGAACAGCTCCTTATCAAGGATCCAAAAGAATAGCTATATAACTGCAAGAGCTGTTAAGATGTTGACAGAAGAATGCAGAAGCTGATCAAACCATGTCAGTTCTCCTAATCAAGATGGATGGCATCACTGTTGACCAGGAAATTCTATTGTGCTCCTATTGATATATAACACAAGCACTGGCTCTTTAAGGCATAGCTTTTCTATTTCCAAGTCTACAGGTATCTTTAAGCTAGAATTGTGTACCTCCTCAACATGGCGAAGAAGTTAGGTGCCCACAACAAATGGTAGAAATTTGTTTCTTTTTAATGTCGCAGTGGCCATACTTTGTCACGAGGGTTGGAAATTCTTCGAATGCCTTGGGCATTTTCTGTGAACCCTTTGACATACTGAGTTGCTAATCATGGAGCTAGGGCGCCCATGCTTGCAGCACTAGCTGATAGTTTATAATATATGTTGCATATAGCCTAATAGTAAAGTAGCAATGCAATTTTCTTCCATTCTTTCTTCATAGCATGAACACATATCAATTTGACCTGACAATTTAAGCAGGTTGCTCAACCAACTAGCTTCATCCTCAAATGAGAGGAATTGGAGTATGTTCTCAGCTATTCTGAATGTAAAACACACTAGGTTGTGGGCTCTCCAGGCTGAAGGAGCTTACAGACTTAGAGCTTATTTGCACAGAACTTGATGGCCTTACTTCAGAAACATCTTTGCAAGAAATGCTTAGCTTTACAATTTCTAGTTGAATTTATTGCTTTCAAGATAATAGGACCACCAGCATATGAAGCTAGAAAATCTATCAATGGTCAACTATTTTTATCTGTCCATCCATGACTAACAATATAAACATTCATCGCAGTCAACTATCTTTATTTGGACTCAATATTTAGGGGCGGACCTTGGCGCAACGGTAAGGTTGCTCCGTTGCGACCTATTGGTCATGAGTTTGAGTTGGGAAACAGCCTCTCCGTGAAGCGGGGGTAAGGCTGCGTACATTATGAACCTCCGGGACCTTGCTGTGGCAGGAGCCTCGTGCACTGGGTACGCCTTTTTTTTCTTCTCAAATTTTGGTTTTGCGGCTTTCATTACACTTGTCCTAATTCTTTCATAGCTAGGCACAACATACCTTTTCAATTTTTTTCAGATGCAATACTTGTTGAGTAGTTATAGGGGTTTTTATCCTGACATCGATTTAGTAATCTTCAAGGATGATTGATGTAGAACTCCAACAAGCCATGAACAGTAAGTATAAAGTAGCAGAGATCACTCCATTAATCATCAGAAAGGACTAAGGAGTGGTTTTAAGCCATAAGAAGAACAGCTATAGGTGGCTGCACACCACAAGAAGGAATCACAGAGGAGAGATCAGCAGAGGATCGTTGGGGGGGGGGGACTCTAATCTGATTGAAAGTGCTCTGATACCATGTTAGTTTACCAGAACCTTGTAATCAGATCAGAGTACAAAGAAAGAGAAGAAGAAAAGAGAGAAGAAGAGAAGGGAGAAGAAGCTTGCAAGTCCCAAGAAGGTAGAGGACCTGCGGACAGAATAGAATAATCTGCCGAAGGTCAGCTCCTTATTTATTTATATTAGAATCCAAAAATTAATAGGACAAGTATGCCCTTACACAAAACCGACTTAGCTAAGAGCAGAAATAAAGACAAGTGTAAGGACTATTCTGCCCGTATAACTACATATCTCAACAATACTTATATAAAGCAGGGAAGATTAAAATACCATCTGAAAGATATAAAGCTACTGAGATGGTGAGAATAAATATAATGAAAGACGTAAAAAACGTGAGGAAACTGAGATGGTCAGAACAAACCATGAACATGGAAGGAAATTTTCTTGCTAAAGGAAGTGGTAATGCATCTTCATGAGCTTGTTAAAGCTCTGGCGTGAGCATGTGTCTAAACATGTTTTCATGTCAAGCATTTTTAGACACAGGAAAAAAAAAAAGAATGGTTAAGAAACTGTTCCTCATGTTTTTTTTTTTTGGGTGAATAACTGTTCCTCATGTTATTGCATAGCATTGTTGAACCACTTATTAAGTCACATGCATGGATTAGTTTTTACTATAGGAACACAGCCATGTTTTGCAAACATGGGTATGATTGTTGAATCTGACATGGCCCCTTGTGTTCTCACTTAAAACTGTCTGATGTTTAAATCATATGTCTTGTAGAAGCATTGCATTTGTAAATGTTCTTGTCTTATTTCAAATTTGATAACGTTACCTTTAGGTAGGTAGGGACCGATGCAAACATGCTGCATAAAAAAACTGTTTCATGTATCTTGTTTGGATTAAAAAAAAGGGAAAAAAAAAACTAAGAGTGTTTCACCCACACAGCTTGAAAGTAAATTTTTTTTAAAGACTGGGATTTGGTGCAAGCATTTTAAACAATAGGACAGTGGTCAGAGGAAAAAGAAGACAGAGAAACAAGAGATGCTGTAGGGCCATAAAGAAACCCAATAGGGCAGGCCATACACCTATCCAAAGGCTCCTTAATTAGATTTGGGGACTTCTGCTTGTTAGGCCAAGTAAAAGAGGACCTCTGAAGAGTTATATCAGTGAGCCCAAAGGAATCAACAAGCCCCTTGTTTCATGTATCTTGTTTAGTTCATTTACTTGTCCACCTGTATTTGCAGGTTGTAGTGGATGTTGGTTGTGGCACAGGCATTCTATCGATTTTTTGTGCACTTGCTGGTGCGAAACGGGTAATTAATTTCATATTAATGTTTGTTATTTTATTTCTATAAAACCCTTGGCTTATTAAACTATATTGTTTTCAGAAAATATGGAAAATATAAACCTCACATTGCTGTAGCTTTATTGTACAAATGCAAGAAATAACTCATTTGATCCTTTTGTGAAACCTTTGTGTATCCGGCTAATCATCGAGTAGAATGTTGGAATTAGAAATGTCATTATATGTTCTATGAAAAATAATCGTCCTGTTTGAATTTATTCTGGATTAGTGGATTCACCATTTAAAATTTCCTGGGTGCCTGGATTTGAATTTCATATCTCAAATTAAGGATTAGTTCTCTTTCTATCTATTATTATTATTCCTTTGAATCAGGAACCGCAAGATCTTACATTTCTCAAAACAGTAAGGATGTCCTCACAATTGAGACCATGTCCTAAACATTAAAAAAACCTAGCCTAAGCTATACGTAGCAATGGTAGCATATTCAGCTGAGTTAACAAGTAATAATAACATTTGAAAAGCAAATTCAGTTGGAAGTGTTTCTGTTCCTATCTACCAAGCAAATTTTCTACAAGGAACAATATCAGAATATGGCACCAGTAATCAAAGAGAAGAAGAAGAAGAGATTGAAAGAGGCGATAGGAGGCTGCTAGAAGGGCTAACAACCGATGGCAAAGCCTCCCCCTTTCCACTATATATATAATGTAGTACAAGAAGATCTTTTCTACTCAGAATAGGAAAGTACATCAGCAAACATACAATAGGAAACAACTAAACAAAGATATCCTAGACTGACTAGGAAAGAAAGATAAACAAAGATAAACATATATCTACTTAGACTATCGCAGGTCTACAGCTATAACCCACGATAGAGGGACTCCCCCTATCGTGGTACACTTTAACTATATCATATGATTTAACACTCCCCCTTAAGCTGGAGCATACAAGTCACCCATGCCCAGCTTGAAACAACCCTTCCGGAATGCAGGACCAAACAGAGTTTTAGTAAACAATTCACCAAGCTGATCAGCTGAGGAGATGAATGGAGTAGCAATTAGTTTCTTCATGACGAAATCCCTTACAAAGTGACAATCAACTACAATGTGCTTGGTTCTCTCGTGGAACACTGGATTTCTAGCAATGTAGATAGCAGTTTGATTCACAAGACGTCTTCATAAGAGAGGTACTGTAGTCCTAGAATAGGAAATAATCCTACTAGGAGCCAGGTAGAATCAAGCTCTGGTTAAGCCTGCTGTTTAGGGCTGATTAGGGGCTGTTTTAGGGCAAAATTAGGGTTTAGGATGGGAATTTGGGAATGGGGTTTATAGGGTTTTAATCTGCAGGTTTAGAGGGTCATTATGGTATAAAAATATCTGGATTGGTTAGGTTTCAAAATTCTTCAGATTTAGGGTTAGGGTTTTGGGTTTTTAAAATTAGGAAAATAGCCAAAACTAGGGTTTACAGTAGGATTTAGGGGCAGGGGTTAAGGTCGAGTGTTAGAGGGACTAGGGGGAAGGTTCGGCTGCAGCAGGAAGGTTTTCTGATGGCTGAATAGGTCTGGACTGAATTAGGGTTTCTTAGGTTTATAGTGATTAATGGGGAGTTAGGGTTTAGAGTGATGGAAAGGGGCAGCAACTGAGATCGAGTATGGGCAGGGGTGTGATGGAGCTATGGTCTGAATCTGATTGAATTCAGATGGGTGATGAGTATTAAAAATAACCTAGATGATCTAGGGTTTAAGGGAAATCGATAGGGAGGGAGAATGAATGGAAAAACAGAAATTAAAGAGCAAACTTACTACTAGATTCCACTGGCAGCTGCTTGATTGAAGAAGGATGAAGCCACCTTCGAATGAGAGACCCTCCCAGCCGTCATGGTGTAAGGAGTCTCAGGATTCCACCCACCCTTCCACCTTGATGTACCCACAAGGATGCAAACACTCTTGAAGAGCAAGGAACAGCAGCAGCAGTCGGCCAGCAGCAGAAAACAGGTTTTTTTTTCAAATTTCAATTGTGGGGGAGCCTCCCACGATCTCTTATATTTATAATAAGGCCATAGGCCAATTCCTACTACAAATTAAATACCTCTCCTTCACAAAAACGTGGAAGGGAGAGGTTTAAGTCTAATTAATTACTTAAAATAGTGTAATGACTTAACTACCCCTACTAACTTAAAAATAAAAGAATCTAACTTAGAACAATTAACTTAAGTGGAGGTTCCATACTAGCCAATAGGATATAAGAACCTATTAGCCAATAGGAACATTTCAGTTAAATTAGACCAATTGAACCAATTGGATGCAACCAATTTAAGCCGATTCAATCTAAAAAACGGAAAAATAACTAAGTATGGAAAAATAGAAATCCTAGCCTACGGCTCCCTATTTAAACCCTAAGTTCAGGGTTTCTTCTTCTTCTTCTTCCTTCTTGGAGCTGCATCAAGAGGTGACTGGAAACCCCAACTCTTGGAGTAACGACTTCAACTACATAAGTTCGGCTGCAGTATGAGCCATAGCTCAATACTCAGCCTCGGCAATGGACCTAGCCACAATTGTTTGCTTCTCGCTTCACTAAATAATTAGGCTTTCTTCAACAAAGGTACAATATCTTATGGTAGATCATCTATCACTAGTAGCACCAGCCCAGTTTGCATCAGAAAACCAGATCAATGCTTTGATGAGGTTCATAAACAAGCCCCTTTCATGGAGCCCCCTTCAGATACTTTAGAATTCGACATGCTGCCTCCCAATGAATCTTCTTCGTTGGTTGCATAAACTTACTGATGACACCTCCTGCAAATGATATATCTGGCCTAGTAACAGTCAAATAAATGAGCTTGCCCACCAGTCTCCTGTACTGGTGCTTGTCTTCATTCGCCATCATCAATTCCAAGCTTCTAGTTGGGTCCGTAGGAGTGTCAATAGGCTTGGAAGCAAGCATACCTATTTAAGAGAAGAGGTCTAACACGTACTTCCGTTGTGATAGATTTTCTTACTTCGTAGGACCTCAATGCCAAGAAAATACTTGAGAGGACCTAAGTCCTTTATCTGAAAATGTTGCTGTAGATATGACTTTACGGTTGCAATTCCAGATGTATCATTCCCGGATATAATTATATCATCTACATAAATAATTAATATCACAACCTTGGAGTTCTTGCGTCGGACAAAGACAGAGTTGTCAAAATACCATTGAGAAAACCCACATCGAGTAACAATAGTGCTAAACTTGTCAAACTAGGCTCTTGGGGACTTCTTCAACCCATAGATAGCCTTGTGTAGCCTGCAAACTCTGATAGAATTCTCCCCCTGAGCAGCATACCTAGGAGGTTGCTCCATGTAGACTTCATCCTGTAGATCACCAATGCTCCATGTAGACTTCATCCTGTTGATCACTATCATAGTTCAATATCTCACGATATATCGGTATCTTGGGCCTACCGAGATATCCGAAATATACCGAAATTTCACCGAAATATGGTATTTTTTCTGCCATATTTCGGCACTCCATCTCGATGGGGTTTTTGGCCATATTAAGGTCTGATACTTCATGTACACCCTTATTTAAGCTAAATAAACACATTTAAACCTTCATATTGCAAAAAAAATGAACTCAAAGTGGTGTTTTGGGTTTGCACCCTTGATTGACTGTATACGGTCGGACCCTGATGTATAAAATAGTTAAATACATATTGTTTAAGTACTAAAAGACATAATAAGAAATTTAAACAAAGTAATGAAACAAAAATAAAGTCAAATGTAGAGTTTAAACTTTAGTTTAAACTCATAAAGTCATAAGTGCATAAGTTATAACTCATAAACTTCATAATAGTCAATAGTTCAATACTCAATACACAAAGTATTTCTACGAAATTTACCGAAATATACTGCTCAATACACAGTATTTCTACGAAATATACCAAAATATACCGAAATTTCTACGAAATTTGAACTTTTTTCATTTCGGAAGCCCATCTCGTCTCGGTAGTGTCGAAATTACCGAAATTTCGGCGATGTATCGCGAAATTTTGTACCATGATCACTATAGAGGAAGGCATTCTTGATGTCTATTTGATAAAGAGGTCAATCCAAATTGACTGACAGAGACATAAGAACATGAACGGAATTCAGACGGGCAACAAGAGAAAACATTTCAAAATATTCGACCCCGTATGTCTAAGTGTACCCTTTCACAACCAGCTGTGCCTTGAGATCATAGTTCGAAAACTCGTTTCGTTTCGGTGTTTCGGGCTGACCGAAATATCCAAAATATCTGAAATTTCGGTCGAAATTTTGCATTTTTCTGTTTTGTTTCGGTAGGTCATTTCGGTGGGTTTTGGGCCAAGTTAAGGCCTGAAACTTCATGGAAACCCTATTTTAGGCTATATAAACACACATAGTTGTCACGGTGGTTAGGCGACCTAAGGCGATGGAGAGGGTCAAAATTCAAGGCGACACCAACTAGGCGAACAAGGCGTCCAAGGCGCCCGTCTAGGCGGCCAAGGTGCCCAAGTTGACCAAGGCGCCTGGACGCCTAGGCGTCGCCAAGGCGCTGCCTAGGTGGCGCCTTGACAATTATAAAACACATTTAAATGTTCAAATTGCAAAAATAGTTTTTGGATTTGCACCATTGATTGGCAATGTACGGTCGAATCCTAATGTATAACTTAGTTAATTACACATACACATTGTTTAAGACTTTTAAGTACTAGAGGACATAATAAATAATGATTAATAAGCAATTTAAACAAGTAAATTGGCTTGGAAGTTGGAAACATAAAGTGAATGACTCATAAGTCATAACTTAAGTTATAATATTAAGTACAATAAGTAAATAACAAGTTAAGAAGATGATATCAATATGACAATAGCCCCAATAGTCCAATACAAGTCAAGTATTGTAATGGTGTGTTCTTCGGCGTAGATGCGGTGAAGATTTGAAGGCCGGTGCAAGAATCAGCAAGGAGAAGTGAAAGGAGGAAGAACAAGGAGAAAAAAACCCAAAAAACCAAAGCTTGTTAAGTCTCGATTGAAATTTCGACCGAGACTAACGAGTTTTGGTTTTTATAAAGCTGCTTTTGAAAAAGGAATCTCGATATCTTGCGAAATTTTGATTTTGTTTCGAGATATCGCGAGATGGTCGAAATGTCGACCGAGTTTTTGCATTTTTTTATTTGAGCTATTGTTTCGTTTCGGTCAGGTTGAGATACTCGAAATATTTGAGATCTTGACCAAGATTTCGCGAGATGTAGTACTATGCTTGAGATGTTCAATAGTACCATCGGGATTGTACTTGATGGTGTACTCCCAATGACACTTCATGAGATCTTTACTTGGAGGTAAATCCATTAGAGTCCATGTTTGTCGAGATAATAAGGCATTAATTTCTATGTCCAACTGTCCATAGCCACTTTCTAGCCAGGACAAAATAAGGCCTCACGGTGATTGCAAGGAACAGAGTTAGCAGGCAAGGAAAAAGCAAAATTGTGTAATGAAGATGGAAGATGAGAAATAGACACACAATTCTCAATAGGATAGGTGGTCAAAGATTTATGAGTGTAGGAATGAATACCTTTGTGGAGGGCAATTGGAAGATCAGGAGGGACCACAAAACTAGGATCAAATTGCATGGCAGGTGGAGCAGGAGCCCTACTGGAAATAGGGACACAACCTTCTTGCGCTGCTGATATACCTGCAGTGGTTTAGCATGAAAGGTAGAACTAGTAGAGTCATCTAATGGAATAAGGGTAGGAAAAGGAGGAGGACTGTGCAAATCTGTAGAGGAAGTGAGGGGAGGAGCAGGAGAGGAGTAATATGATGTGTTCTCGAAGAAAGTAACATCAACACTAATGTACTATCTATAAGAGACAAGATCATAGCACTTATAGCCCTTTTGAGTCTTGGAATAACCAAGAGAAATACATTTCATAGCACTGGGGGACAATTTATCAACATGGGGAATGTAAAATATGAACAAAACATACGCAACCAAACATGCGTGGCGGAAGAGAAAAGGGAGAATCATTACGGTAAAGCATGGAGAATGGGGACAGGTTATCTAGAACAAAAGAGGGCATCCTATTAATAAGAAAACAAGCAGCAAGAACAACATCACACCAAAAGTGTTTGGACCCTACATGTGAATCATAAGTGAGCGAGCAACTTCTAATAAGTGTGATTTTTGCGTTCAGCCACCCCATTTTGTTGAGGGGTATATGAAGAGCTCGTCTGATGAATCATACCATTATCCAAGTAAAATTGAGAAATAGCAGATTGAGTATATTCAAGAGCATTATCAGATCGGAAAATTTTGATAGACACGTCAAACTGAGTTTTTATTTCATGGTAAAAATTCTTAAAGACAATAATAAATTAGGATCGGTCTTTCAATAAATAGACCCAAGTCAAACGGGAGTAATCATCTACAAAGGTAACAAAGTACTAAAAAGATTCAAGTCAAACAGGAGTAATCATTCACAAAGGTGACAAAGTAAGAAAAAGCGAACTTATTACGGATACGCTAGGGACCCCATATATCAGAATGAACTAAAGAAATTAAAGATGGACTCCTAAATATCAGTCATAACAGTATTGACCAATGTATTGGCCCAGTTTGATAGCCCAACAAGTATCAACAATGTGATTGGACTTGCCACAAAAGGTACACTGTCGAGAACATTTGTCAAATTGGTGTCCACCTGTACCATGACCACTAGATCCAAGGCCACGACTTCTCCATTGGCCACGGCCTCTATTAGGAGTACCAGAACCACGTCCTCGGTCAGCAATAAAAGCTGATACTTCCTTATGAGAAGGGGAAGGATCAACCCTGGATGGAGTAGATGTACGCTGAGGACGAGAGAATGTCTCATTTAAGGAAGGCACTTGCTCACTAGCAAGGAGCCGACTCTTGATGGACTGATAGTCGGGGTGTAGACCAACAAGAAATTTTGCACCATGAAATTCAGCTCGCTGATGCTTTAACTGCTCCAGATCAGTAGTAAGTGGTTGGTGAGCATAAAGTTCTCCAATAATGCCCTTGTAAGTTGTAACTGCTGAAATATTCATTCAATGACTGGTCACCCTTTACAGTTGAATAATTTCTCATACAGTTCATAAGTTTGAGAAATATTTTTCTCCTAAGAGAAACTTTCCTTCAGATCATTCCAATTGTCACACCCCAGCCCGATAGGCCCGATTATTAAGGGCCAAGTGTGACGGGATGTCTCTGACATCCAGCCAATCCCCATGGATCTCAAGTGCAGTACCCTATTCACAATCATTGCTCACAGATACAATAATCAGAGGCAGCGGAAACAATTTAATTAATAGAGATAACATCATTAGTAAGAGAAGTCTAAATGATATTTCATTTATATAAATGATAAGGCTAGTGATACAACTATACAGTTCTCAAAGGTAGCACAGAGTAAAAGTATACAAGAAACTGTTTTATAACTATATAAAACATTTATAAAGCATAAAAGAGTGGGGAGGTAGCCTGGACTATCAGGCCAAGATCAGGAGGTTGCCCAATCATCACGTGCGCACGAAGTATCGTGCACTTCAAACTCCAGCTCCGCAAATCCAACATTAGAAGTAACTAAATCACCTGAAAAATAAGGATATCCACAGGGATGAGCTCAACTGAGCCCAGTAAGGGGGAGGGGAAGCACACAAACACAGTAAATCATGATGCATGTTCTAACTAGTATGCTCCTAGCACAGTTCTAAGTCTCATGAGGTTTAAGTACTGCGAGTAGTAGATGCTAGCCTCGAAGAGAACCCGCTAGGAAAGCATGACACAAGGCAGCTAACCCGACAAACCCTCAATGACCAACCGGAAAGCATGACACAAGGCAGCTCCAGACGTCGGTCACCCGAGCAAAACCATTCTACTACGGTGAGGACCCGCCAGATCGGCAGACACCAGCAATGGGACCCGACAAACCCTCAATGACCAACCCGTCTGCTTATTCCCACAATGGAGCGACACGCTAATATGGGACGAAAGATGGCACCCGCACGTCCCTTCTACCGTACCACGGGTTGTCAACACCTTTCCCTGTTGGTAAGGGGCGTAGTATCGGGTTATAAATAACAACCTAACCCAATGCAATCTAATTATGATGTTACAATCATGGATTGAGTTATAGAATACTGATTTCCATCATCAATAATTTCACATAAATAATATATCAGTGCAATGTAATGCAGCATGCTCATATGCAGCCTAGTTCACAGTGCATTCTAATGCATTAAAAACAAGCTAGGAAACTATATGTCTCAGATACAGTTATAATGATGCATGGCATGACAATCAGCACAACATAGAAATTAAGATGATAAACACACAGAAATTAAGGTTAAGATCCCCTTACCTGTAGTTGTAGCTAGTCTAGGTGAATAAACTCCAATAGGCAGGCAAGAACAGACCAAGACAGCCCTAAATATAAGACAAGAGTATTATAGATTAGTTATAGAAGGAATTCTAGGTCAGTTATCCACCAACAATCTAACAAACCGACTAGAAAACAGTAGAAACAACCCTAAACAACATACCAAACACTATGCAATAGGTTCTGGGATGGTCCAAGGTCAAGTCCCAAGGGGTCTAGGTCATAAGGGCACAAAAATGGGGGAGCCGGATGCAGACTTCCAGGGAGCCGGTCAACCGCCCCTAGGCCTGCAACAGCATCCGGGTCAGTATCCGAATTTGGGGGTTTTGCTCCAATTGCATGGATCCTTGCATACAAGGCCCTAATTTGATGATTTAGCACCAATTCAAGGTGGGTCAGTCTATTTGGGGCTCCAATTTCATATTTGGCTTCCTAATTTAAGGATTTCATAATTTAAACCTAAATTAGTTGACTTAGGGTTTATGGTTTGCCATTAGAAATAGCAATTGGGCTGATTAGAGGTACAACCATGAAGATTCAGGCATAGCTGAACCTAAACAACACTAAACAGTAAGAAATTAGGTGGAACTTCCACTGTTTAAGCTTGGATTAAAAGCTTTAATGGCAGAAATCTATTTAGGCATAGTCTAGGCTAAAATTAGATCAAATTTAGAGGAGGAGGAGATGGAAACAGCAGGGATTCTCAGAGCTTACCTGAAATCAGCAGCAAGAAGGGACGATGGCAGCCTTGCCTTTATGCTCCAAGGTCTCTAATGGAGGTCTCTAAGCTTCCAACTCAAGTCTAGGATGAATTTCCAAGGTATGCTTCCCATTTCCCTTCTTCTTCTTCTCTTTTTCTTCTTTCTTTCTTATTCTCCAAGGGTGGAACGATTCTGGTTCCTCTTCTCTTTGTTGGTGAATAATGAATAGTGTAAAGAGGGTTATATTTATAGAAACTTAAGCATTAAGGGGCAGAATGGTCATTTGGTTATAAATTATTTCTAAAATTGATTCTTTTGTATTTATTACCTTATTCCAGCTACAGAATGATGTCATGCGACATCAGGGATGATTCGGATACGGGTAATTGTCCAGAATTACATTCCCCACTGGGGAACTGGGTCCCACAGAGTCAATTTTACTAAAATACCCTTCTAACCCTATTTGGTCATACAAAACGTTATATAAATATATTTTAAATTATACTTACATTGAGTTTAATTAAGGGGGAGGTCCTACAGCCTGTCCAGCCAGCAGACCCGACACAGGTAGCTCTGGTGCGGGGTCCCACAAGGTAAAAATTACTATTTTGCCCCTAATACATTAATTAATTAAAAATACAACATATATACATATAAAATGGGATTCTTACCTAGGATTCGGCCTAAGACAGAGAGAGGCTTCGCAGGCCATCAATCCAGCATGCCAAGCTTATGTCTTGTCTTCCGCTAGACACCTCAGACTCATTTAAGGCCACGGTAGTTGGCTGATTGGAATGCCTTTACAAACGAGTCATGAGATAGGTCTGAATTTCTTAATCAAGACGGCCCACAACTTAGAGGCTAGTATGGGCAAAGTTGAACCAGAACTTGAAATCACACAGAGTCTAAAAGTTCAAATTTATTCGGAAATTTGACCGGGTTTCACACCAATCCCCCTTTACAGTAATATGAAACATAACATTGGCAGCAATAATAGAATCAATACTATTCCACAATCATATCTTGAGTGTGGAATTCTCATGCATCCAATCTTCATATGCAGTAAGTGAAGCAGAATCCTTAGGATCAACTGAAGGAGGATCATTATTGAGGTATTTCATCTTACCTTTTTGCATGAATGTAAACAAGGATCGCTTGAGACCGTAACATGTAATTAGATACACCATTCAATTTTGATGTTGGTGATCTGAATGTGAACAGTACCCATCGGAGCCTTTGGATTAGCCATCATGTAGATAGGTAATATGAGAATCAATGAAAGCTTCAACAGCCACAAATATCAGTAGTAGGACCTCAGTCCAGTAGCAGTAGATTGATTCTAGCACAAAACAAAAGCAAGGGATAGCAACCGGTAGTAAATAAAACCGAAAATTGGTCAACTTGATACCGTGAAAGTTGAAACCCAGATTTGGGTGATAACCAAGTAGCAGGAAGAACACAGTTTAGATGGGCCTGGTTCTATAATCGGAGAAGGCTTGTTCTCAAAGTAATAAGTTCCCAAAAGATGGGGAAAATCAGATGGCTAGATTGCACACAGTATCAAATACTGAGGGGGTGATTTCTGCCCAAAAAACAGAGTATCCACCAGCCAATGAGAGAAAGTTTATTGCAGTAAATCAGGAGGTTGGATCAGCTCAATAACACCATCGAGTGGTCCTTGTAGTAGTAGTAGGAATTAGTCCTCAAAATCTTATAGTTCAGGTGGCTGCAGAAAAAATAATTGAAGATTCAATTTCTTCAGTCAAACAGACCTGCAGTAGATTAATTCTTCATATAACTTGATGATGATGGACTTGAAACACCATAGATCAGCCCTAATTTATTTTCATTCCATCATAAACTGGGGTAGAAAATATGATATAGGCATCACAGGCTGCTGCAACCAGGAACCGAGATTACTCTTTGATGAACTATCAAACCAGCAATATGAGAGGATCGATTACTGGTTCTTGCTCTGATACCATGTGGCAATATCAAAGTATGGAACCAGTAATCAAAGAGAAGAAGAATAGATTGAGAGGGACGATGGGAGACTGCTAGAAGGGCTAACAATCGATGGCAAAGCCTCCCCCTTTCCACTATATTTGTAATGTAGTACAAGATCTTTCCTGCTCAGAATAGGAAAGTATATAAGCAAACATACAATAGGAAACAAGTAAACAAAGATATTCTTACTGACTAGGAAAGGAGACAAACAAAGATAAACACATCTAATTAGACTAACGCAGGAGTTGCAGGTCCACAGCCATAGGCCCATAACCCACGATAGAGGGACTCCCCCTATCGTTGTACACTTTAGCTATATCATGATTTAACATCATTCAGTTGGAAGTTTTACTGTTCCTATCTTCTGTGCAAATCCTTTACAAGACAAAGCTCCATCAATTAGATACCTGAACAACCTGTATCAGCACACTTTCCGGGGGAAAATTTAGTTTATTCAAACATCTTTATTCCTTTTCTTCCAGAAACACCAGACCACAAATATGGTTATAGGTTCCACTGGAAATTGTCTTTCTTACCACACCCATGCTCTCATGCCACTGAATGAGTAAGTCATCAACATCTGTTGGCCAAGCATAGGCACACCAAATGAGGCAAAGAAGTATGTCCAAACTTTGACTGCCGAATTGTGATACAAAAAGAGATGAGCTGCAGACTCCTCACGATGTAAAGCACCTATTAGCAAGGTCCAACCCCTTAAATTTTAGATTCTGTAGGTTGATTATTTTCTTAAAAAGTCTTAAGGGCCAATATATAAGCAAAAGTGGCTACTGTTTGAGGGACATTTATCTTTTAGAGCCTACTAATTTTCCCAGCTCCTCTTTCCTCCTCGTCTGCCTGGTGTCTTGAATCCGTGTATTACTTGTGGCTTTTATCTTCAGAAGTCAGTTCCCTCCACCCCCTCCCCCCCAAAAAAAATGTTGGTTCCTCTTCTTTGATAAGATGGCTATTATGAAAGTCGATGTTGGATTAGAATGTAGTTCCAGATTCTTTTTCCCAATTTATGGCCAAAACACTTCGGATTTCTTAGATTTTCTGATAAAACAAAATCAATATGTGATTTTGTTCAATTATCTTTTCATTTTCCAAGTGATACCTTTACTTGACATATTTTGTGATACGTGACCAAATCTCCTTGATTGTAGGATTACTTATATTCTTATTGATTGGTCATATTTATTAATTGTTGGGGCCATTATGTGTAGCCATGTGTTGGAAAATTACATCTATTGATGATTTTATTAAATAGGATAACAAAACCATCTCTTGTTTGGATGAATCCAAAGTTTTAAACATGTGGGGATGATACAAGGCCTTTTCAAGATCGGGTTGAGAAAGTGATCAATTAAAGAACAGGGTGCATGCTGGGGATTGGTGGAAATGAGATTCAAAAAATTTCCGTCTGGTCAGTTACAAAGAGATTAGAGGTCCATTGCTTTTTCCATAGGAAGTATCCAGGCTGGTAACTTTATAGCAACCCCCTCCGGAATGGTTTGGGAAACTGAATATTGCTGGATACTTATTGAGGAATCCTGGACCTCAATACAGGGGGTATAATTTGGAGATGGAACGGGTCTATTTTGGAGACTTTCCGGGACCAAGACTGTTTCAGGGATGATATTAATTTATGATGTGGGATTTGTGGTGTGATTTCAGTTTAGGGGCTGGTTGTGTTTCATTGTGATTGGTCTCTGTATAAAGTTCTATAATTGATGTTGTTGTATCTTTACATTGTATCACTACATTGTACTGTTATCTCTTTCTATTAATAAAATTGTTACTTATCAATAAAAAGAATGACCTTTTCTTGCTTGGTATTCTTGTGCTGTATTAATTCACATTTTGGTTGTAAAACTGCCAGGTTTATGCAGTGGATGCAAGTGAGATTGCCGTTCAGGTACTCTCTCTCTCTCTCTCTCTCTCTCTGTGCCCTTTTGTGTGTGAGCGCAGGTGGCACGCATGGGTAGGTGGCACACATGTGTGTGTGTGTGTGGGGGGGGGGGGGGAAGAGGAGCATATATTTTGGAAACTTAATCATAAGATTTATATTTGCATTGACAAATTGTTTGATTGAATGTCTAAGCAGGCAAATGAAGTAGTGAAAGCGAATAACTTGTCTGACAAGATTATTGTTTTACTTGGACGTGTTGAGGTAAACTGGTTAAAGTAATCCAAAATTTAATTTCTTGTTCCCTCTGTGCTTGTCTGGTTTCTCTCATCTGACTGTACTTTCTTTTCTTCACCAATTTTTTTCTCTTCAGTCTTGGTATATTCCACACCTTATTGATCCCTTCCTACCGCATGCCACTGCCAACAACCCCCCTCCCCCGGCGCAAAAAAAAAAGGTTGGGGGGGGGGGGGGGAGGGGAAGAACAATGTAGTTTATAGAGGAACAGTAGAATAACCACTTGACTTAAGTTGCATATTTGGGCTGTGTTTATTATATGATGAAAGAGTGGTAGACTATATTTTCTTTTTAATTTAATTTTTGTGCAAATTTTTATGGTTGTATTTATACCTTATTGGTGATCATTACCTTTCCTTCACTAGTAAATTACTCAAAACAACTTCAAACTGCTTTGGGCCTTTTGACATATTTCTCAATAAATTCTGAGGCCAAATTATGGTAACTTTTGGAACTCCTCAACCAATTTTTGGTGTCTTATATTAAAATTTATCCCTCCTTTCTTTATGTATGGAACTCATTGCAAGCAATTTAATAAAAAAATATTTTATTAATAAGCTAAAGCCTAGCATTGGCAGGCTTAGAGATAAAAATTTTAGTTTATTGGAAAAAAAAAATAAATAGGGAAACTTACAAGATGCATATTGTATATAGGAGGATTTGAATTGATTGCAAGGACAAGAAAGTAAAAACAGGCCAGTTTACAGAAAAGGTGAAAAATACAAATCTTTCAAAGAAGTTAGAAATTTTCACTAAAGTAATGCAGAATCAATCTTGAACCAGTAAAACCAGCGAGAGGTCATTTACATCAGGTCGCATGTAGGACAAACAAATACTAAAAGATAATTCTTTTAACACTGTCTTTTTTGGTTAACATATGAGAAGAAAAAGAAAGATATGAACTGGGCCTCCCACCTAGAACTCAACTAGCATCTCATTAGGCTCCATTGCATCTCACAACTATTGGTATAAAACCAGAAATTTCATTCAACTTTTTAACTTTCTTCAAAATGCTTACAGGCAGCCCTTGTTTGGGAGGGTTCTTGGTGGTGATCCCGGGGTTCGGAAAACCTATCTTGAATCAAGGTTCAAGAACTCGTTTCGAGTACAGGTTTCGACCTGGCCAAAAAGCGAGTTGGGTCGAGATCTCGGTGAGATCTTGGCGAGTTGGGGTAATTTTTTTTTTTGAACTCGATGGCTGGTTTCAGTGGGTTTTAGACCCAGTTTGGTCATGACAGTTGGTATACAGCCTATTTTGGGCCATTTAAACACAATGATGATAACTGATTTTGAAAAATCAAAATCCAAATAGGAGTTTCACTTAGTGGGAAGCCAGGACATACACTTACGCTAGAAACCAGGACAGACACTTATTTATGATATTATAGCAGGACAAAAACTTACTTATGCCAGAAACCAAGACAAACACTTATTTATGCCTAATATCTTTTAAGTCAATGTTTATGTTTTTGTATTTGTATTTCATTTACTTAAAATATTGTTCATAAATAAGCAAATACCCCCATATTTGAAAACTTTCCAACAAGTCCAAGATTGCTTAAATCTGATTTATATTGAAGGAGTTATGTACCGATCAAACTTAATTTGGTGTGCGCGAATGTTGTCAAAATCGCTTTGAATGAAAATAATTTTTTGGGCATCAAAATAAATGAATATTTTACCGCATTATTGGTTTTTAGCAATGTTTTACCATATTAAGATTTATGGAATTTTTAGATTTAAGAAAATCCCTAGCATTAGAAAGTTGAAAATTGCACCTACCGCCAAAAATTCAGTTTTTGTTCTTGAATTGGGGGGTTGACTTTTTATCCTTTCGGAATTTTATTTGTTTAACTATTTTTATTTGATTCAAATAGGGTGCTATTTGCTTATTTATGAATAATGTCTGAAGTAAATGAAATAATTTCATTTACTTAAATGATATTAGACATAAATAAGTGTCTGTCCTAATTTCTGGCATAAATAAGTGTTTGTATACCAAGGTTTGCATAAATAGGTGTTTGTATACCAAGATTTCCCACCGAGATGACCAAAACCACCAAGATCTCGTCAAGATCTGGCGCTCATATAATGTTGTTTGGGTCGAAATCTTGGTCAAGTTGGGGTAAAATGGGATTTCGACCATCATCTCGTCTCGAGCTTTTGAAATAGCGAGATAGATGCGAGATCTCGCGAGTTCTTGTTCCATGTCCTAAATCACTATGGGCAACACACGAACAAGAGAAGACTCAAATCAAAAGCCTAGTGGCAAAACACTAAATAAATCGAAATTTATAATAGGGTGGCAAAAACTGTAATAAACCAGAATCTTAAAGGGTAACTTAGTAGATAGATACGGGGATCGATTAGAAGGGTTTAGAGTCAAAATGCCAAGGACAAACTAGGAACTAAGAATAATTGAAGGCTATGAAAAATTGTTGATGATAAAAGGACGAGCAGTTAAGTAATACACTCAAGGAATTAGAAGAGTATCAAGACAAGGAAAAGGGAAGGCCATCTTTTTCTACCTAGCAATACAACCCTGATTTACGATAACCAGCAATTGCAAAAATTGAGAGATCTCCTTCGTCAATGCTCACTATTGAATAGAAATTTTATGACATGGATACCAACACAATACCTTCTTGAATCCAACTCAAAACTACCCAAGAGAACAACTGAATAGTTAATATTTTAATGTTGAAATCCTACCTAATGGTAGGAACCAGACATGTTAAGATTTCAGGTTGGATGCTCTCAGCAGAGGGGGGGTTTTGAAGATGAAACTATGGGATTAGTGGTGTGGGGTTAAGTAGGTTAAGAATTACACACTGAGAATAACATAGTCTAATCTCAGATTAATCCATTGGTTGGATGTTGAGATGGGATGGGTTCCTTGTTCAATTAAAACTCCTCAAATCAGACTTGAAAATAATAAGATTCATTCCCTAGCTTGCAGGATTTTAATGGAATCATGAATGTGTATATGAATGGCAACCAAATATTAGCAATATGGATCAGATTGCAGCAGAATCGAATTAACTCTAAAAACATTTGTATTGAAATTATTTGACAGTATATGGAGTTGCAGAAAACAATGAATTACTTACTTGAATATTGATGGAGAGGAAGAATGAAGAAGAAGAAGAAGAAGAAGATATGACCAAGGATAAAGAACTCGGTGCCGACCTTGGTTTCGACCAGCCAGAAACCGAAATTGGTCGAAAATAGGTCGAAACCTGGTATTTTTTTGGGCAAAACTCGACATGTGATGGGCTGGTCAAAACTGGTCAAAACTATCCAAACTGGTCTAAACTACCGAAACATGGGTTGGTTGAAATTGGTTGAGACTTGATAGCCCCTTACAAACTTATATGGAAGACTCAAAAATAGACTCAAACACTAAAAAAGAAAAGCCCTAACCCAATCCTTAACTAATAAAGGAACTTAAACTGACTAGGAAACTAAAATAATGAAAAAAATTGACTCAAAACAGGACTAAACTTACAGAATCCTAATCCAGCCTAACGGAAGCACATAGTAACAATTAAAATATAGAAATAGAGATACCTATTTAAACTAATCCCGTTTGCCTAGCTTCTACCCATATTATAGGCCATTAAAGTGGCCCATTCCAATGTAAACTCATTGGATCAAAGACCCAACACATACGTAACCCAACCCAAAGCTTTTTTCTAATAAAATATGCCCATGTAGCTAATTTAACTACGTCAAATCTTCCTGACTTGAAGAAACTCGATCTCGAGTTTTACACAGCCGAGGAATCAACTTTATGTGGTGAATATCCGTCTTCAAACAGTAATAGAACTCTGACAACTCATGGATGTTCGGAATAAAGTCTTCAACCCTGGTAGCTTTTGCATAGAGTAAACGAGGCGGTAACATGAACTATAGCTCTTCAAGAACATATTGGATCTTGACGGTTTCTTGTAGAGTGTTCTTGACTTTGTCCTTGCTCTTGGCCTCATCTTCCAC